>NC_041025.1:2827500-2913566 GCF_900634625.1 Parambassis ranga | reverse complement strand
TAAAAACTAATAGAGGACAGTACAGACAATATGCTAAAGGCTACATCAACATGCTTTGCAGCAGGTGCAATGTTCAGCTCTGTTCTCATTCAGTGAATAAATAAGTCTACATAATGTTTTTATGAAAACAGTGCAATTATCATTTTGGTGTGATAGACTATTATGAGGTTTTATAAGCAGTAAAGACTGCAAATGAACTATTGCTTGTCTTGTACATGTTTACAATGTGAATTAAGTGAAATTCTGCCAGCCTTTAGGCCAAATGAGTTATTACAGTTTTGCATTTGTCTTTAGATTTATTTTTGTTTCAAGTTTTAGTGTTTGGTGCAGTTTAATGTAGTGCTCCAACTGGATTTGTTTTTTTGTTTTTTTTGTTAGTTTAGTTTTTGATGTTTAAAAATGTTAATTTTTTTAACTGAATATGGATGATTTTTTTGTTTAGATTTGTTAGGGGAAACATTTACTTATTCAAAACAAACACACAAGACAAATGAGTCAGCCCTTGAAGTCTTAGAAAATATGTGCACCAATGAATTGCACTAAAGAAAAAAATACCAACCACCAAAGTATACCAGCCACCCATTTATTAATATGTATCTATTTGAACCATGTAAATACAAAGGACCTAAAGAATAACACTCTCGGTCTTTTGCACAAAGATGTAAGCCACTACTTCACCACACTGATGATTTCCTAAATTCTTAATCTAAAGCAAAATACAAGTTGATGAGTTAGCCAGGATGAATTGTTAACCTGAAGCTGAGTGTTTGCTGCAGGACAGAAAAAGGTTCATTTTAGTTGATCTCACCCAACCACTAAAAGATGATGAGATATATTAGAGTACATTCCTACATGTTAGATGCATTTTGCAGAAACACAACATCTAGTGTCATTGCCTGGGCAGCAACGTGGTCAGAAATCACATTGTTGGCCAAAGCTTCTCTTTTCAAACAGAGCCTTTGTATGTTGAAGCCAGCTGGCCACTTATATTTTATGTTAATTTTGAGAGTCAGGAAATCAAACACAGGTACTTATCATAATTATGGAAAACACACTTGTATCAGAGATATCTGTAACTTTGGACACAACAGTCTAGGACTGTCTCACACCATGAGGGCCCATTAACTGCTGCTGCTCTGCCTCGGTGGCCTGGATTCTTTGCAGCAGTTTGTGTAACTGCAACAGACACAGTGACTGCTAGTCCTTAGCTGGACTGAAGTACTGATAACTGAAAGCATACTCATTACATCATGTTTGTTTGTTTTGTTTTTAAATAAAGGGTCCTAACAATGCCAGATTTAGCAAAAAGTACGAATGTGAAACCCCCCAGTAGAAGGGAATAAGGATCTAATGAATGCAAAGCTGCTGTACTTAAATATGTGTCTAAAATAACAGAAAACAAAGAAGAGCAGCGCTACATTCAGGCTGATACAAAATATCCATCTGACTACAATGTCAGTGCGTTTTTATGAATAAAACCAATGTAATATTTTTCCTTCTTAATTCTTAAACCACTCTATGATTTTTTTTTCAGTTAAAAAACAAAACAACACTAGCAATGATTGGTTCTCAGCACAACAATATTTTACATGGTAATTGAATACATTTTTACTATTGAAAAATACATGGAGGATGCTTGACATTACTTTGCAAGTGAAATGACCACTTCAGACATAGCTTTAGATGTCTGGTCAAGTATAAGAGATTGCATCTATTTTATTTGTTGCTACATGTGATGTGAATGCTTGATTACTGTCAGCCAAGCAGACAACCTCACTCATGGACCTAACATTATACACAAACCTCTAACCGCTATGGACAAATAAAAAGTGTATCGCAAACACTCAATGGTTCTACTGCTAGCAGCAATATTTGTTTCTTAGGTATTTTCTATGTGTAAAATATTTTGCACCACCATTATTACAACACAGGGAAATAAAATAAAAACTGCATTAAATTTTAAAAAGAAAACTTAAAACTGATTTTACAGTAAATAATAGTCAGCATTCTCCTACACATGCAACTGCTCAGCTGTTCTACATTAACACAGTGGACATGTGTATAATAAAGCAACCTCTCTATGGATGAACCCTGAGCTCCATCATGCCTCTCAGGATGTGTTCATGAGGATAAGCCAATCGTTTACGCACAAAATAACATTTTTTTAATTGTGCTGGAGTCGCACTAACTTTTCACCCCTTAGATAAGCCTCTTGAGCCATTTTCCATGCTGGTTCATCCAAAGGGTAACTTCACTCTTTTTTCCTCTCTTCAACTTCTCTCTCGAATCAGAAAGTGTTATTTATCCAGGTGAGAAGCAGTCTAATTTTGTTGCCACCATTTATACATTGGAGACCATGAAAAGGAAATGGGTGCTGGACTTCTCAGGTAGCCAGAAATATGTTAGCCATAACAACTTCCAAGGAAAAAGGGACATTTAAATGTTGTATATTTGCCTTTGTTTATTAGGTCTAACAGTCCATCAATATAGTTTTAATCTGGTCTTCGTGGAGCCATTGGGTTCGAGGAAGAATACATAATGTAAATGTTCTCTTAGTGTCTTTTTTACATACAATCATACTAATTTTTGATCAGTTCTGTTTATAAGAACAGTCTTAGAAATAGATTTTCACATTCATTACCAAGCTGTGTAAATAAAAAGTCACTTTAAAGTTTTTTCCCAAAGTTATGATAAATGAAATATCTCATCAAAACAAATAAGCCATTGTAAAGGAAATAGGTGGCTTTCATTTAACGCCACAATAGGCACACCGAGTTTTCAATACAACTGCTCAATCAAGGTGTAGCACAACCCTGTCTTGGCATTCTCACAGCTTATTTGTTAATTTTCTCCTCATCATGTTTGATGTGTCCTGGATGAGAAGCTTACCAGGAGAAAACATGCTCTCTGTTTGTGTGCTGTGAATGTGGTCTTATCCTTAAAAAGAGGGACAATTGGCTGGTAAGCATTTGTTTGTGATGAGACACATTGTTCTACACACAGACAAATACGTACTCCTGCCAGTTCTCCTTTTGTGCAAACCTTCACCTAATCTTCCATACTATAATAAACAGATTGAATAAAAATGGTGGCCAAAATCTTGGCGGAGATGCAGGGTGTACTGTATTCTGGTGCCGTGCCTTCAAAATAAATCTGTGATGAATGAGAGTGTCCTGATCCGGTTAGTGATCATTAAAGGTATAATACAAGTGTAGGGCAGCAGCTTGCTCTGTAAGCTTATCCCGCTGAAAAGCAGAGCACCAAGCTCCTGATATCCTCAGCCCAGGGGATGGACTTAGCTTATTTTACGTGGTGCATTGCAATAACAAAGGAAGCAGAGCTCCATCTGCTTGCTGATAGTTTCCCTCTCTAACCTCTTGAACTCATTTTGAACCATTTTATTTTATAACTACACAGACTACACCATGCCAAATCTTTTTTAACAGCACTTCATTTGGTAACCAACTTGATGAGGCTTTTCCTTTTGCAAATTCCTTGTAGTATTCTTAACCTAGATATATACAGTTTAGATCAGAGGTAGAACCTGATCCTGATGTCTGATCCAATAAACCATGCAGCAATATAGCGAACATTTTTCTTTCCCATCTTCCACAAAGAAAAATCCCTTCACATGCCATCACTACATACACACTAACACACCGTGATTATAACATCATAAAAGAAACAACTTCAGCATCTTCAAACTAAACAACAGAAAGCCAATTCAAGTAAAAGGTACTACAACTTCACAACATACTAACCCTTTAAGCTCCAATTCATGTCCACAAAACGTGAGTCCGACTGCCTCTGTAGCATCATGTTGATGAAGATTCTCAGTCATCCAGGTCATCATACGTAGAGAAGATTGAAGCAAGGCGTCTGGACTTGTAGAGTTTTCTAGAAGAGAGGGTCTGGGTAAGTTTTACCCAGACCCACCCACATAGGTCTGTAACCACATATAAACCATGTTTTCCCCACCAAACAGTTAGAACTGATGAAGCTGCTTGGATGAGCAGTGAAACGTCTTCTAGAAAACTCTACAAGTCCAGACGCCTTGCTTCAATCTTCTCTACGCCTCTGTAGCATGTTCACCACATCCTGACATCCATATAGAAGCATCAAAAGCACCAAGATGTCAGGGCTTCTGCACTATATAGCCAAAGGGGACAACAGTGGCGCAGTGGGATAGCAGGGTTGTCCAATAACCGGAAGGTTGGTGGTTTGATCCCAACTCCTCCCTAGTCACTGTTGTGTGTTCTTGGGCAAGACACTTCACCCTAGCCTGTGGCGCGCCTTGCTAGTCATTGTATGACACTGCTTGTGCAGCAGCTGTAACGAATTTCCCTCTGGGATTAATACAGTATCTAAAAAAAAAAAAAAAAAAAAATATCAGCATCATTAGAAATGCCACAGTAGATACACTGTGTTCTTATTTCACATTAACCTTGCCTGTACTTAGCATCTTTTTTACAAGGAGAAAATGCAGAAGCATGTGATCAAATTAGGGACCGAAAATTTTCAGCAGAAAATGGCCCAAAAGTGCATTTTTGGTCGAAACACTTTTTTTATTGAAACTTCTCGGCTGAAACAGGATGTTGTTGTGATGAAGCTCCAGCATGTCTGCGGTGTCTTTTCTTGCCCCATTGAAGCAGCTAACTAAAGAGATCAGCTCCTCTGATGCATTTGCAGCTGACGTTATTCTTTTAAACGCAGCACTAAAGCATCTTCTAAGCAAAGAGGCTGAGACGGACCACAGAGGAAAACATTGAAAAGTATACTTGTAGTCCCTCAGCACGCGTGCAGTTCATCGCAATGGTATTGATCCACAGTATATAGATCATACTTGGGATGTGGGAATAAAGCAGCGCGCATGAGAAATGATCCAGGCCGCGTGGATGCGTAGAACCGCTTGGAGACGGGGAAAGCGCACAGCTGTCTGATGTGTTCAGTCAGATCCTGCAGTAGAGTGCCTAATAATACTTTTTTTTTTTCTGTGTTTCGGTTTTCGGTCTTGGATTCCTCATTTTCGGTTTCGGCCAAGAATTTCCATTTCGGTGCATCCCTAGATCTAATAAAGTCGTTGTTCTGATTTCACAGTCATCCAGAACAGCAGGGTCTGTCTCAGCACCAAGCCTTGTGATATGTTCTCTTCATCAAGTGCACGCTGGTGCGATTTACAGCATCTCCACACTTAACAGCACAGACAGCGAAAGGTTCACAACCTTTTTTCAGATTACTTAACCATCACTGCGTAACAGGGCTAGAAATGGCATCCTGTTTTCTCTATCCACTTATTTGAGACTGGGAAATACAAAGACTTGTATCTATACACGTACTGTGTGCAGTGGCTGAGGGGAAGTGAGCCACTTACTGTCACCAGGTGCTAAGTGAAGAGTGATACACTGTACTCCACTTAGGCCATTTAGACGCTACCTTGAGATGACACGACATACATTCGTCAAGTGCCTCATGAGTGACACACGCACTAACAGATAGTAGAGATAGCAGCCGCATCCTCTGAGGGCACAGATACACACAGTTTCTGTTTACTCCTTTAGTGCTGCCTCTCCTTCCAAAACCCTGCCACTGCTTATCTCTTCAACACACTCATTGTGTTCTTTCAATGGGTGTCACATGGACCTCCAGGACTGCGCTGAATCACCCTCATGTTCAAGGTAACATGTAAAACATACATAGCTGTGCTTTTAAAGTGTGTGTTAAGAGAGATAAATTAAGTATGATATATGTTTTCTAACACACATAAGCGTAAAAAGCTTAATCCCTCATGGTCCACCCGGGCCTTTAATTTAAACTGGAGGTTCGGTTTTTACATCCCGCAGCAATAGAGAGAAAGATCAAATATATTTGTGAATAAAAACACATCATCATTCATATAAGGTGGACTCTGAACAGCTGATTTGTTTGTATACTATTAGTGGGCACAATCTAATCTGTTATTTTTTAAACAGTTTGAGATACAGATTTTAGAATTAAGTACAGTGTATTGTTCCAAATAGATAAAATCCTACAGAAACAGATTTTTATTCACATATTAGTGTTTATTTAGATTCCAGCATTCCACTTTTGTGTCTAAATTCCATCACACTGGGTGTTTCTTTGGTTCCAAGAGGGTAACCTCTTGCGGCAGTTTATTTCATTATTTCCTTTAGTTCGAGCACATTAATTGCACCAGACGACATAACGACTAGACCGAGACTCTGCTCAACCCAAATCATTTGGCAAACTCTGATGCAGTCCCCCTTATGACTGGGGCTGGCAATAAAACAGTAGCCATCACAAAAACAACATTTTCTCAATAGATATATGAGCCATGGTCGATATAACTTCGATAAAGCTCATCCATCTAAGTATTGACAGACAGCATGAAAAACCAGTCTTAATGAGCATAGCGCTGCACTGAACTAATTATGTGAATACAGTAGATTTACAGCCACGTCGGGTTGGGTTAACACACGCAGCACAGAGGAAGAGCAGCAGGCAGTAGCACACGTTATGTTTGGTCTACTGTTATGTGTATTATGGCTATTTAAACTCCGACAAAAAGCAGAATAGTGGCCACACCTGTGCATTTCCTACAGTCAGAGTTCCTACTGCCACAGGCTGTACAATCTGTTTAGTTAGCATGTATTTACAGTTACTTAATGCTTATTTAGAGGAAGCATCAGATCCAATAAGAATATGCTGTACACAACATACTACTGTAACACTCAACCATGATTTTACAGTCAACGTTGCCACAAAAAACAAACTAGGGACGTTACCAATTTCAATTGTTTAATAAAAAGAAAAGACCAACTTGGATAACGGGCTTGCCCCGCAAAAACAATACACTCCCACAAGGAAACAAAGGGTTTTTCCAATCTAAGTATTTCTCACCCAACCAAAATTCCACCCCTTTCCCGCAAAACTTTCACCACAACAGGCAGTCCAAAAGGAGGCTGAAGGCACAACCTACTAAGACAGAAGAAAAGAAAAAAATGTCCGTCTTCTTGTCCATGTCCATCCCATATGAAAAGTCCCATAAATCCCAAAGTCTTTCAAAGGTAACAAAAATAAAGTCCAAAATACAAGTGGAGTCCCTTCTTGTGTATTCGCTGGGGTCCCCTTTTCACAGAAACCCCAATGGGCCCTGAAGAACCACAGACTCCTTTCCTTCCTGGTTCTGGGTACTATCTCTCCCCCCTCTCAAACATTTCTCACTCACCCTTTTTCAAAACTAAGCCACACCCAGGTAACCGGCATGACACAGGAAACACTTCTCCCCAAACAGGAAGGAAACATACATATACACATGCACATATATTTTCTCATTTTTGTGGTGGTGCCACACTACCAGCTTTGACAAAAATATGGGTAGTCGTCTTTCTCAGCCTATATCAGTCAGAATTACATAATTAGGTAAGCTGTGCAGCACTTTTTAAAAAGCAACAAGGCAGTGCAAGCTGCGGGACCCGGTTCCAGACCTGTGCGAAATGAGTCACATTTCCAACAAGTAGCTAAATACACGCACAACAACAACAACAACAACAACAAGCTATCAGTCCTCTGCCCAGCAAGCTTCCACTAGCAAGAATTCTACTCGATACTAACAACAAACATCTTGTCAATGAAAAAATGAGACTCTGCAACAGTAGTGCTACAACCAACACTGACTGAACCAACAGCCAATGACAGCAAACACTGAATCTGATACAGCAGTAATTATAAACAGACTTACCCAGCGGTGTTATAGCAGTAAACTTTGTTCCAATTACAAACTCCACGGGAATTCAGGTAATTCACCTCCACCTCCACCTGCTGCTGCTGCTGCCTGTTCTTCCTCTCTTCTTCCAATTGTGTTTATGGCAGATGGTACACGGCTTTAATGTGCGTTAGCGCCACCCACTGGAATGCAGCGTGAATTAATAATCCTGTATCATACAAAATCTTAAATGTGTAACTTTTGTTGATGTCCAGAACTGATCAAAAGCATTGGGTTACCGCTTTTGGTGTTGTTGTTGTTGTTCTGTGTGTGTGTGTGTGTGTGTGTGTTTTCGTCATATATTTCTGAATTGTGTGGTCCCTTTTAAAAATGTGGGAACATGTCAACACCCAGACTGCACTGGGCCTGTTTGAAACTTAAAACAGCCAATTGTAGACAAGCAAATTAAACATCATTAACAATTGTGCATACAGATTAACCATTGTATGCCATAGCAAGTACAATATTAAACATGAATTGGACATACATCTGCGTTAAAAGACCTGAGGGTCGTACCAATCCCTTATATAAAAGATCCTATAATCACCTCCATGGCATAATAACAGACACAATAATAATGAGAAACAAAAAAAATGCTTCTATTATGGTTGAGAATCAAGCCCAAGAATGTATATTATTTAATGAATGTCACACACCACAGTTCCAAGGAGATAATATGGAGAACCTCATGGCTGTTGACAAGCCAACCAGCACTAGATACTGTCTTGGTCAAGACGTTGCTTTAAATGAACACATATACACAAATTTGTGCTACTTTATACATTACATTAAATATACAGTACTGTTACAGTAAGCGTCCCCATCACTGCTGGTATCATTTGACTTTCCTTTCCAGCCTGTGTGTGTGTGTGTAAATGTGTGCCTGACTAAAGCTGGCAGCAGCACTGGAATAATGAAGTTTCCATCTTTTTAAAGACCTTTTAATAGTTTTGCGTGCGTTGTGTGTCCCCCCCAGCCAAATATGGATCTGTCAGCAGCCTCCGTCAAACGTCAGAGGAAGAATTCACATTTACAGATAATCTAATATTCTCCCACTCTGGCATCTGTGTAAAGCACCAATCTGTTTGTCCTTGGCTCTGACTTATCTCTGCTGCTTTTGTTGCATCTCACTTCAATATTCTTCACCCGGGGCTAAACCACTTTTAGGCATATTAATGGTTGACCCTCAAACTTCCTTGGGAGTGGAAGTAAACAGGCTTTGACCATTCTCCCACCTGATCTGTGCTATAGCAGTAACAGGACAGCAAGATATAGGACACAGCAGATAAAATAAGAAGCAGAAAAACATCAGGGAAACAATGGCTCAATGATTGCTTTGCAGTTCTCCCAAAGCACTAAAGTAGAAAGCAGGAAGTATGTGGTTTTGAGATGCTTTTTATATTAAATACGGTTCAATTAAAAAAAAAATAATTTCTGTCTGTTTGAAGTGGCATCAATGACCTCTTTGAGGATTAAAGTAAGAAAGTAAGAAAAAGGCTTAGTCAGGTCCCCGTGCAGTTTTTTGATGTTTTTACTTCTTTAATTACATTTTTAAAAATGTTCACCGCAATGTAAATATAACATCAACAACAACAGTTTAAAGGAATTATTACTAATATTAAGTGTAATAATATAAATTAAAGTTATTGCTATATAATTATAAATACACTATTCACCCAAAAGTAAATGGCAAATCCACTGCTGGTATTTTTGGTTTTCAAGAAAAGGTTGTTATGTCAAAGGTTGTTAGGACCCAAATGCAGACGACACAAAAGGCAGACTGAGGTAAACTGATTGGGGAGTTTTAATAAGAAAAACAAAATCAAAGCACAAAAATAATCCTCAGAACACAAAGTACAAATCAAAAGAGTAAAAAAGGAACTAACAATCAAACTAGAAAAAAGAGAAAAGAAAAAAAGAAAAAACAGAGTAAGAAAACAAAAAAAAAAACAAAGGAGATCCAAGAGGGAGGACGGGAGCACACAGGAGGACTCAAGAACCCGGGATTGCATTGCATCATGTTTGGATGAAATATTTCATGTAAAGAAGAGTTAAAGTTGTTGCTTTTTCTGTGGCCCTACAACTGTTGTGTATAAGTAAATAAATACAAAATGCCAGCAGTCACAATGCAAAGACACACACAAGAGAAAGTATGGCACTGTTTTAGAAGCTTTTAATTTGCAGCAGGGACAAAAATGGGAATTTCATAGCAGATGGCAGTACTGGTTAACAGCTGACTATCTGAAGAAGCATTCCATCCTGTAGAACTGAGGCCAAACAAAGCAGGAGAATAATAATAAGTGTTGATGTTGGTTGAATACTACTTCCACTGCCATTACCTTCTGCTTCTCCACCACAGGTTATATCTAAGCAGCAGATCTTTCTCTGTCACAGTTGGCAGCAATGAATCTAACAATCTAAAAATTCATCGTGGTGTGCCACAGGGCTCTATTCTTGGTCCTCCTCCCTTCAGTCTGCATATGTTAAGACTTGGGTCCATCACTTAGCATTATGATATATATATAGATATATATATATAAACATTTGTATGCAGATGGTTCACAGTTATGCATATCTGTCTTAGCCAATAACCCTATTAATTAATTTATTATAAAAACCTAATTTAATACATTGCTTAAATTAAGCACTGGATGGCAAGACAAGACAGAGATCCTCTAACTGTGGCAGAGTCTTTTCTTCAACATGTGACCAATGCCGAGCTTTGGTGCTATTTTAGTTGCCAGTCTTAACTTTCAGAAACACATTGCCATATCTACAAGACAGTCTCTCAGAAATATTTCTAAAATACAATGTGTCTTGTCAAAGTCTGATTCTGAAAAGCTGATTCATGCTTTTATCTCCAGTTGGTTAGATGACTGCAATGTGCTTTTAGCTGGTATGTCAAAGAAAGTGTTAGATAAACTCCGACTCGTATGAAATGCAGTAAAGTTTTAAAAAACCAAGACTTATGAGCACACCGCTCCCAGATCAAACAGATGATTTATTTTATAACAGTCCTCAATTTGATCTAGCTCCTTCTATACTATTGGTATGTTCACTGAATATGCAGCACACAGCAATCTTAGATCGTCAAGTAAAAGTCTTCACATTATACCAGGAATCAACACAAAGCTTCTACAATGTAGTCAGGTACATCTGTATCCTCATTTTAAAGTAAACGTTTTTGGGGGGTTTGCTTGTTTTTTTTTAAATGTAGGTTTAATATGACTGATCAAGAGATGGCTTTTTATAATTAAATATTTTGTTTAGGGTTGCAACTAATGACTATTTAAATAGTCGACTAGTCATCGACTACTTTAATGACTAATCGACTAATAGTCGACTACGTTGGACCGCTAATTTATCGTGGATTCATCTGCCTCCGTGCTGCCACTTCACTGTATAAAGCTGAATCTTGAGCCGAAGCACTTGGTACATGTTTTTTTTCCTTTAAAAAAAGAAAGAATGTGTGAGTGCACGTGTCCCACATCTGCCCAAGACGCTTTGCCACTGCATCTCCTCAGTTCTCGTGGAATCTACAACAAACCTTCCTCCAGACCAGCCTAACAGACGGCTTATCCTGGTTTTGAACCCATGACAGGCACAAATCATTCCGCTAAACCACAAACCAGAGAAACGTTCCCCACTGCAACTACATTACACTTGCATGCCATGCAATGATGTCACTAACAACCCATCAACTACTAAATTAGTTGTCGACAAATTTTGCTGTTGACTATTAGTCGATTAGTTGGTGCAGCCCTAATTTGTTTATTTGTTTATTGTCTTATTTTCTCTTAACAATGGTAATACTGATACCTCATTTTATTTTTTGTCATATTAACCTGTATCCTAATAGGTTTTACCTCTTCAACTACATTAAGTCTGTACTTGTCACATGAAAGGTCTTCTCTTTTCACCTCCTGAAAAAATATAACTAACAAAGCAAATCAGGTCTGTCTTTCTGCATCCTTCTTTTCCATTCTTGTCTCGCTTTGTCCTGTCTCACTCCCCTCCTGACAGCGAGGCTATGACCTCCACAACTTCCTCAAATCATAAGGAGTCTGTCATGTCAGGGCAACCCGGAGTTACAGCTCTGTCCCCTGGGTAAGGCGTTGACAATGGACACATAGAGCCTGGATGTAACCTGCATACTAACTATGTTGTACCTGCATGATGCTGTGGCCACGGTTGCCAATAATTTGTCAAGTCTCAGTTTTCTACTGCATTTTGTACAACTGCACTGCTCTAAATCTACTGTGGTGTGATGGAGCACACAATAATCAATAAGTGGGAAAGTTCGGGAACATATGAACTACCAAAAAAGATGAATAATTTTACATAACATGTTGTTTAAAAAAAGTGTTTTTTACAGACTTTTTACAAATCCACCAGTTTTTTATTTAGTTGTTGCACCAGCCAACATGAATTTGTTTCTACAGACCTTGCTGGGCTCTATTTAACTATGACTATTGGGGTACAATTGTACACAGCAGCATTACTTTACAGATAAACAGGCGCCTTAAAAATGGTGCAGGGAAAGCACTTATACTGGTTGTTTGCAGGCTATATTTAGTTCCACAGTGAGTGTTGTATGTTAGCTGAAAGAGAGCTGTGATGACACAAATGTTCTGACATAACCTTCAACTGTGAGCTTTACCAGGCACATCATGAAGTGGTCATGCAAACACTCTCTTTGACTTTCTTTCATACCTGTCATACACATATAGTGTATAGTGTAAGAAATCAACAGTATAGGAGATCTGGTGTGTCAGACTTCTTCACCAGTTGAGTGTGCAAGTAGGTCCTTAGATTAAAGATTTATAATTCACACAGGAACATTGTGATTCTGCATCCTGGGCTAATTTTATTATTTATTGGAGCAGAGGGTCTCTACACCTTATGTGCAATTTTGTATCATGGAATATCATGGAATCATGGAATAGCTTGTTGTGGGGCAGCACTGTTGCCTCACTGCAAGGCTCAAGTTTTCTGGTTTGAAACTGTAACTCTATCATGCAGAGCTACTGTAGCTAAGATAGCTGTGAACAGCCTTAACTACCGCTGCCTTGCTTCACCAGCCCCAAATCAAACACTGGCTTTGCCCAAGGAACTGGAAATATATAAAAAAAAATTTCAAGGTGTTACTTAAATAAATGGATAAACAAAGTTCAGCAGTGTTACCAAATTATAAAAACACGGTAAAGTCAGAGCTGAGATAAAAGAGAGCTAGTGGCACTGACAACAGGTTGCTTATATCTATACAAAACAGTGATGGATGAATCTACTGGTGCACGCTCTGTTTCCATATGTATGTATCTTTCTGCAAATTCCTCAAGTACAAAGTATCTCCCACAGACTGCTAAGCTTACCAGAGACCAAATGGTTTATCAGTACAGCAGCAAAAAAATATACCCCTTTCATGCAATGTCAATATGAGAATCCCAAAATGATCCAAACTGAACACTGCTAACTGCCAGAGCAAATCCTTCTGACTGACAGCAGAGTGTTTACTAAAGGACTAACTCTGAAAATGTAGAATTTATGTTCTGCTTTAACTAAACAGAAAAAAAGTATTGATCTTTAAGACTGCTTTGTTGACAAAGTGTTTCTGCAGCCCCAACAGGCTGATGGCGAGCGCTTTCATGGATCACATTCCATTGCCACAATAGCAGGCCATGTTTTTTTTATACACAATGGTGTATTGAAAGGCATTTTTATTCCTGTAATGGTGTGTTTCTCTACCTCTGATTGGCTGGTGCTTATTGCCTTTGCTGTTTTATTGAGTAGGTTTAGGTCTGAGGATAAGATTTGTAATAATAAAAATGGTCTGGCACAAACACCAGAAGTGTAAAAAAATGAGCTGACAATATGAAAATATTATAAGTACCATGGAAGATCCCATTAAACTAGTGAACCCCAGCAGTTTATGACATTTTCAGTCACTGTGGGCTCACTGTTTACTGCAATATAAAGTCCTGTGATCCTGAGATCCTGTGATCCGTTCACACCCCTCACACCAGGACTGTCATAATTTTCACTGTGTGATCATTGTTCACTGCAAAATAAAATCCTGCATCTCTATGGAAACAATACAATCATGTGTTTTGTGTAGTATACCACAAAAACATAAAATTAATTATGAATTAAGAAACTCTTTTTGTCATAAGACTACTGTTTGCAGATGAAACACTCCTGGTTTCCAAGTGCAATTATTTTTTGCTGCTTATTTATTTAGCTTATTTAATAGGGCAAATAAAAAAGTTTTCAGCTGAGATTTGGTTGGATTCCCTGACACTGACTACAACTCCTTGCAACAAGCCTTGGTCTTGGTTATTCTTGTAGAATAGTACGGTAGTCTGGTTATGTTTTGTATCTAGCATTAATTGTATTTTCTTGGATTATATTTGTTACATCCTGTTTTCTTTTGTAGGCTCTGTTCCGTTGTGTAACTGTGTGTGTGTTTGAGGTCTTAGTTCATGTGTGTGTGCCCTTGACTCCCTGCCAGTTTTTCTTGTGTGTTCTGTGAGAAACTATCAAACTTACCAGCCCTCTGAGTTCCAGTTTGTTTTTTGGCTCTTGTGTGTTTCCTAGTTGTGTTCTTGGCTTCTTGTATTCCTTTAGTTTATGACCCTAGCTTGTTTTTGGACCTAGCCTTTTTTAGTGCATGACCTCCGCCTTTTTTTTGGCTTTTTTGCCTCTGCCTGAACCTTTTATTACTTCTGCCTTCTCACTTCCTGGTTCCTGATTCCTGCCAGCCTTGTGCTTTGGTACTGTTGCCTGTTCGGACTGACCACTCATGTACCTGGCTTTGCCTTAAATAAAGGACCTTTGCTATCACATCACTCTGCCAAGTGTCCTGCGCTTGTGTCCTCACAACAAGTCCTGACACATACAAATACCATGTTAACCATTTATCTAACTGTGCCTGCAACTCTAGCACACACTTCCCTCCCTTCATCTTTCTTTTATTCAGTGTTAAAAAAAGTAAATCCTGTGCTCCTATCACAAACTAACACACTCCATGTCTCTGTCAAAAAACACTGCAGCATCCCAAAGCCTCCAGCCGCACGACTGTACAAGAGGTGTTATCACAGCTTGACGACACAACACCAAACCATTAATCTCATTACTGCACACCTCACCACAAAGAAGGGAGGAAGGAGGGAAGAATGAGTAACAACAGCATAACATGTTCAGCATTAGATGATTAGAGAGTTATGGAGAGAAACATATTCTCTTCGGTTACAGCACAAAATGTATAGTTGCATTGCACACCAGTACATGAGCACAAAACACTTGAAATGTGTTACAATATAGGTCAACAAAAATGTATAGTAAAGTTAAAAGTGGTCACCTGACCTCCTGTGGTATTTAATGCTCCTCTGTAGTCCATCTACTACTACACTATAAAGCTCATGGTGTAAAACTGACCCTTTGTGACACCATAACACCATGGTGACAAGTCCCAGCCACAAAGACACATTTTACATGCACTTATACCCCGATAGACTAATACCCCTAACACAGATTGTCTAGTTATCCTTTCATCTGTCAATTGGTGGGATATATTAGGCCGCAAGTAAACATTGGATATGTATGGAGAACAGACGCTGCCAGTGCAAACACCATAGTCTGAAGAAGTATCACTGAGTGCATTGACTGATTACTTTCATTGCAAATTGAAAATGCTGTAATGGTAAAATGAGTGCATCACAAATGAAAAGCATAACACAACAGACAAGGTACAAAATGAATAATTGGAATAACAGGTGCACATGGAGGTCAGCTCCTGGTAAAGAATTTTTGTTTTTTTTTCCATATACTGCTGTAAGGACCTGAACTTTATAGGAGCCTTAAGATGACAAGATGGTGTGATGGAAATTTTGATCTCTGTATATGCAGTCTATCCTAAATATTTGTTGTTACTTTAATGTTTAATCCTTGTTGTTAATTCCCTGAAACATCTGTGCCTGTCCCTGTATATCATGGCCTCCCTTAATCTTTGAGTTCACTTCCCTGCAGCACCCCACCTCTTGTTTCTGACCAATGTGACAGTTCCCCTGCCTTTTGCCATTCCATGTTGATGGCTAGGCCCTTCCAATACACAACAGACTCCAGGAGGAGATACTGTATCCAAACCCCTGAACTGTATCCCACACTCCAGGAGGTCAGCCTCAAGGTGCGATCAGAAGACAAATGGCTCCATGACCTACGGGACTCCAGGAAAATATCAGTAAGATGTGAATTAACATCTCACACTCCAGGAAACCAACTTAAAACTTCAAAGTATAACCAGGAGACAGTGGGTCTGTGACCAGCTAGAAGAGGGTGTGACTTGATTAGGAGGGGGGAGGCTGCTGCAGGTATAACTGTGCTATGTTCCCCATGTTCGGGGTCTTTCATTCATTCTGACCGCTAGAGTGTTTTTGATTGACCTTCTTTGCAAAGAATAAATCCTTGTCGGCCGGCAGAAGTCTCTATTTCATTTTTCACCAGAGCAGAAAAGTTTCCACAACAATGGCTAGAAGAGTAGTTTAGAGCTCTTGTGGGCTGTTCCCAGTTTGCAGTGGTCAGTACCTGTCAAAAGTGGAAGAAAGAGTCTTTGGCGGCCGAGGCTTATTGATGCATAGGGGATCTAAACCCAACAGAAAAACTGCTGTAGCTCAAAAGTGATTTTTTGCTGTGATGGAAAAGTGTCAGAACACAGTGCATCATGTTTGTTTGTGTGTGTATGTAGGTGCAGCCAGAGATAAAGTGGCATGCAAAGGTTTGTTTAAATGCACATAAAAATGTTTCTGTTGGGTCAATAAAAGTTATTTCACTACTGAAATGTTTCTGTTTCCATAAGGTATAACATATGTCAAATGAAGCTCAGCAAGTGACAAACTGATGCAGTGAGTTTCCTAAGGGGTGCATTCCACTGTACACCAGCACCGATGGCCTAGAAGTATTGACTTAATGAGTTCCCATAAGTATTGACTCACAGAGGCTAAAGCCGCAATTTAATGGGAATGGTAAGTAGATAGCTGAATGCCAAATCTCTTCAAACACAACGTTAGGCAACCCACAATGCATCGCATGGCCTTTAACACAGACAATGAAAGGGAGGCATGAAAATCTATTGGTTAACATGTTTTTACATGTCACATTTCATCCAGATGTTTTTGTAGAGAGAATGATTACCTTGACTTGATAATCACTCCCTCCACAAAAATCATGCAGATCATTTGATGATGCAGCCTATGCTGTAGTCCACATCAGGGAGTGCTCAGACAGAAAAAGTTTATGACTAGTTGCTCTACTTCCTTACTGTATATCAATAGTTTTTGCATTGTACTAACTTGATAGTTACATAAAGCATACATCATCCTATGCCACAAGCAGAAGCTCCCCAGCAGGACAGCCTTGATCACAGGAACAACTCAGACCCTGAGGACTGATATTCAATCACCAGGCTATCTTCTCAACCTGTTGCTGTAGGATATGCAATCACTTCAAAGGGCACCCTTTGTTCACAGACGGGATCACTGAATTATACAACAAAGAACACCCTGGTCTCCTGCCTTTGTCTTGAAAACTGTGACCCATGGATATGTATGCAACTGTTCTTTGATTTGTATGGTGAGAGGGTTGTCAAACACCAGAATAGATCCAGTTCAACATGTAACAAATGCTGGTTTAAAAACCTTAGAAAATTGGTTGCTTCACTGTGACATTAGGGATCTGCCTTTTTAATATATTAGACTATGATCTATCCATTCATTATTCTAACCAGTATTATCCCACACATGGTCGCTGGGTGGCGGGTGTCTATCCTAGCTGTCAATGGGCGAGACACAGGAAAAAACAAGAATGTGCGTTTCCTAACGGAATTGCCATGTAATTGCTGATTTCCCAGTACTGTAGGAACTCAATTTACATTGTATTCAATACATTTAAAGATCTGGATCTAACATTCTGTATAGTAAAAACCAGCAATGCTGAACTTTCAAAGGCAGCTCTAAAGACAACAGGCGGACCAAACCAGGTGTGACTGATGGATGTATCTGAGCTTTATTTTTTTCCATAGGAATTAAAAAGACAACATCTGGCAGGCATGGCCTGTCACATTACATAACATCATACGTACAACATGTTAGCACTGTGATACCTAACACGTGACAAGTGACATATCTCTGCATCGCACAGATGTCAGTATCACTGATAGACCACGCTAAATATGACTGTATTTATGAGGCAGCCTACAGTCTCTGCTATAACATATGGTAAATAGACATGGACATGATGAGGCATCCATAAAAGAAGCAACTGCTGGTAATTTATAGCAGCTGGATACGATAGTGCAGAATCACCGATCTACTCAGGGTTTGTCAGAGGTAATCTTTCAACTTCAACTACAATAAAAAAAATTGGCAAGAATTGCTGGTATTAATCAAGATTATAGACATGAGGAATACATAGATCCATAAGGAACATGGCATACTTTTTTTGCCAATACTAATCAGAAATTGCACTTTAGATGAATTGCGTTTTTGATGGAATGGATACGCACTAATATATCAAAAATGAATTGCTGCTTCATTCATAGTATGAATAATAGAAGTGTTGTGTTTCTGTTCTCTGAGCCAATAGCTGATACAAACACCTATGTTAGAAGTGGCATTATGGGTGGGCAGCAGTGGCTCAGTGGTTGTCCAATAACAGGAAGGTCGGCGGTTCGACCCCAGCTCCTCCCTAGTCATTGTTGTGTGTCCATTGTTGTGTGTCCTTATTACCCGCATTGCCTCCAGTGCACTTACCGGTGTATGAATGCATATGAGTGAATCCGCGGTGGTCGGAGAGGCCGTCGGCGCACCTTGGCAGCCATGTCTCTGTCAGTCTTCCCCAGGGGAGCTGTGGCTATATCTGTAGCTTACCACTGCCACTGTGTGAATGTGGTGTGAAAGAATAATGCATCTCAATGTAAGCGCTTTGAGTGACTGCCCAACAGAGCAGAAAAGTGCAATATAAGACCAATGCATTATTATTATTAATTAAATTAAATTAAATGTGATTTCTATGGTCTCCCTTTTCCACGGGTTCTTATGCTTCCCCCCATATTCCCCCCATGTGCTTGTTAGGTTAATTAGTGACTCTAAATTGCCTGTATGAGTGTTTGACCCTGTTAATTTAGTTAAGCTCGTCCTTATCTGTTAGCTGTTGAACTTGTTGGCAAGTATGTAAAACCCCCCATACGGCTGACTTTTTGATTTGCTCCGTAATGGTGCTCCATATGTTTGTTGCATAAATGCTTCTGACACATAATGTTGCACACGTTGCAAACACAGTATTGAATTAGATCAGATACTCTAAAACAGCCTCATTATCTGACACCTGATCTAACTATACAGTCAATATCTGGGCTCATATCTAATATTAGTATCAGATTGGTACATCCCTATTTCTAATATGTATAAAATCTCAGCATGTATTGGACTAATTTTCTTACGCTCACAGATGTAATCTTAATTTAGCTGTTCTATTTCCTTTAATTGGACATTTAAATTGTAAAGCTACACAAGATTTTTTTAAAGAAATGTACTTGCACAATAACTAAAAAACAAAAATGGTTACTACTTACAGCAAAAGGAATCATTCCCAAAAATCACGTGGACAGACCAACAACAACTTTTTTGCCAATGTATTGAACTGCTGTTGACCTGCATTGTGTAGAAAGAGAGAGTACTACATATGATGTTAAAGGATGTCCTCTGATTACAGCTATGCAATGCAGAGGCTGACTGGGTGTATGGTAAAAGCTCAAACAGCCATTTACTGGCTGACACACAAACATCTGAGGAGATACTTTAAACTGTGGACAAAGCACATTTCAATGCAGCTCTTCAGTCAGGGTCCTAGGAGAGAGACAGAGAGAGAGACAGAGAGAGCAGTTCACACTATCAAGTTTGAACGCTAGAAACGCCATTATGCCAGGCCATTTTAAATCAAGTAAAGGGATAAATGAATAAAAGCAACATGTAACAGGTACTAACAGGCTGTAAGATGTTCAGCACTGCCCATCACATTCCCATTATCCTGGTTGCATTTACATTCACTTGCCTCTTTATGGCTTTCACACTCTGGAAGTGGTAATTCTGGTTTATAAAGCAAGCAGAGAGAGAGGGAGAGGCACATTGGGTTCAGAAAAAACACACTAGACTTCAAGAGAGTCTCATACTTCTCTTTTTATGTGGTTTGTGCAGTATATATAAATAGGGGGCCGTTAATTATTCTACCTAAATTTCATGTTTGTACTGATATTTTAATCTAACTACACATTGTCAGTTTATTTGGAATTTATTATGGAACAAAGCAGCACACATTGGTTATGTCATAGTTTAACTCATTCAATGTCCTCCCTGTCCTGTTGATCTATGGTTTCAAAATATATTTTTGTGAATTTAAAAAATTGTCTGCAGAACATTTCTGTCCACGAAGAGTGTCCACGAAGTGCATTGGTATCTGGTTGGTCTACACTGGCTGTATTCACTTGTAAGCATCTCTGCAGTCAAATTCCTCAGCTCTGGCTGATTGAGATGCAAAATGTATCCACTCATAATATAGGATCGCACATAGTTAGTTTGCAATAGGGTACACACAATGTACACACACAACACACACTCATGTGCATCCCCAGTGAGTTTTATATAAAAGATACTGCCCTGCACTTCTTTTCTAACGGCTTCACACACACACACACACACACGACATATAATTAGATGAGACATGCATGAAAAATGAAGACTCTTGTCACTGTCCACTGCCTCTTAGCTAAATTGGCTGGAAAGTCCAAATTTAATAGGACAGAGGAAACCTAGTGGAATCAGGACATCAAATTTAATTGGCCTGACACCCCAGGTGAAACATCTTGATCTGCCTACACTGTTCACCATGTGAGTCAATCTTTTATTTCAATTCTGCATCCATACTGAGTTCCCCTCTGCCATCACACACCACGAGCCCTCTTCTTTCATCCCTGTTAGTACCTGCTGTCACACTTCCCTCTTTTTTCCCCTCAATGTCTATTTTTTTTCAACATTTCTGGATTCATTTCCTTTATGCGTATGTACCTATGCGTTTCTCTGTATCCATGAGTTTCTTTTAGACTTACCGGTACATCATTTGCTACTGCTGCTGCTTAACGAGTCGAAAAACCGATTTATAGAGTACACACTGTTTTATCATGAGCATGCGATAATGTTGTGTACATAATCTCTACTCCCACATTAACTTGTACATTGTCCTTGTTTAACACTGTCTCTGCCTGCTATCTTTACACTGTCAATTTACAGTAAAGTAAGTAAGGTAGCAATTAAGTGTAACAGTTTGTTTCAGTTCAGAACTGGTTCCCTTACAACTTCACCTACAATTTGATTAAACTGTAAGTAATCTTAAATGGTGAAAATTGATAGGTGAATCCTCTTTAACTCAAACTGATGCAGTAAACAGCTTTTTATTTCTCAAATGGCCATATTTTCTTGTGGTTGAGGAAGAGATGTTACCTTGTTTTTAAAGCATTAAATTATTGGCCTGCATCAAGCAAAGAAAACAACAAGAAGGAGGTACTGAAACTACTAAAACTGACACTTTATGATCTCTTGTGTAAAGACCTTTGCTTGTGTGGCTAGATTAAATATTTTAGACTTCTAGGTCTTGATTCTTCCTCCTGCATTCATATTCTCTGTGCCTGAATTGTTTCATTCTGTGGGTATTACACCTTGTTCCATAGTGATCCAATCATGCCTCGTCTAGTACCTACTGTACAGCCTGTGGTGACAGTGCCTGGGGTTGCTCAATTTGTCATGTCTAGGTTCGGCAACAATATAAGTTCAGCGGAATACTTGAATATACTGAACGAGCAGGAGATTCCACCTCCTGAGTTGTTGACTCTCCATCAGCAATGGTGAAAAAGTAGTATAGCTCTAAATGGGCATGGACTGGTGTACTATGCATTAGAATTTCAAAACCATGCCTAAAACGTGGTCTAAAGAGTGGTTTCATTGGTCAATACGAGTGCTAGGCCATTCTCTACATGACTGTAAGGTTCATAGGGTTAGAAGCCAATTCTGGTCATTTTCATCATGTTCTCAGAAGCAGCACACCTTTTAGTAGAAATACAGGTCCCTTTCAGAGAATTTCTGCCAATTACCATACAATGGCATGAATAAGAAATGGACTGGCTGTCCGTCAAACGGCTTTGGCAGCGGCTTACAAGATGGAAATTGGGTGGGAGATAAACCATGAAAGAAAGCAGCAGGGAGAGAAACACTGCCACGAGTGAATATAAGTTTCTTCCAAGACATCCCTTTAGGTAAACGACACATTCAATAATTACATCCCACAACGACACATGGCAGAACAAAGATATAACTATGCGACATAAAGTCATCTGATCGTGAGATGCAGATAGTCTGTGTAAGGAGGTCTGATAGGTGGCTTGTGGCCTTATCCCTGCAGCAGTCTTTTATCCATAAATCTTAGGTTCACGTCCTCCCTGATACCACTTTATTTTTGTTAAGGGATTTACCTTAAGGACCCGCATTACGTCCTTAGTGAGTAGAGTTTTCTCGAGGACGTTTTACTGCTTCAACCCCTTTGAAACTGCTCATGCATATACGACACATATTGCAGTGAAGCATGGTGGTAGTGGTGACATGCTCTGTCAGGTGCTTCTTATTGACAAGGCAAATGCATCAAATCTGGAAATATTATTAAAGAAAATCTGCCTCAAAGCACAGATTTAGACCTTCAACCACATATAAAACTCTATTGGCCACTTTTAGAACAATTAGAACTGGCGAAGCTGCTCGGTGGAGCAGCAAAACATCTTCAAGAAACTCTAAAAGTCCAGTTGCCCACCTTCAGGCTCATGAATGAAAATGACCTGGATGACTAAGAATCTTCACTGACATCATTCATATTCCTCTATAATAATTATGTTGAGAGAGGCATATAAATAATAAAAAGCAAGCCTTTACACTCAGACAGAGTGGGTCTGCAAAACTCATCTCAAAAAAGCAAGGCAACAGTACAGGCAAGCTATGGAACATAGCTTTCAAACGTCTGAAAAAGACAAAAACACAAATCACAGCCCCAGATGAAATTGAAAAAGCAAATGACTTGAATGATTTTTATCTGAGATTTGAGACACACAATTATGCAGCGCAATGTATAGTATAGTATATTACAGTCATTGCCTGACACCAATGCTTCCTCTGGGGTGGAAGTAGATCTAAATAGTGTGCAGCGCCTTTTCAGGGGCTTGAATACCAGTAAGTCTACTGGGCCAGATGAGTTGGTACAGATGAGCGGGTCGATGCCCACGCTGAACCAGCCCTGTGGAACAAGTCAATCATTACACCAATCTCTAAAAAACAAAAATCAGACAGTGGATTTGACTTCAAATGTTATGAAGTGTTTTTAAGAGATTTGTAGTTTCATTGTTAAAAACTGAAGTCTAATCATTGGTGACACTTCTCAGTTTGCTTACACGCAAAATGAAAGCACAGAGGATGCCATTCTAAGTATAGTTCACCTAGTGACGAAACACCAGAGTATACAGTGCAGGCTCATCTGCTTTGAGAGAAAACTGAACAAAATGGGGGTCAGAGCCTTTTAAATTGTTTCATTCCATTTTAAATGACAGAACACAGCAAGTCAAGGTCAATGGGAAACTTTCTGACACAACACGGCAACCAGCAGTTCCACAAGGTTGTGTGTCTTCTCCTGTTCTTTTTGCCGTCTACACAAATGACTGCAGAAGAACAAACCCCATAAACTACATAATGAAACAAGCAAGATGACACTGCAATTTTAAGCCTGGTACACAAGGTGTTAAGTTTAGCATTAGTAGGACTGTTGTTTAGATCCTGGTTTCAAGGACAGAGGATGAACACAGTTATGGTTATGGTTACGGTCAGGCACAGTGAAAAACCAAGGAATAATCCAGTTCAATCCAATTTATTGTGTTTCTTGCAAAGTTGGCAGGTAATGGCGAACGAACTAATTCTGGTGTCACTAAACAAAGGAAATATACAATGTATTAAGTTAAACAGAAATGATCAATTTCTCAATGTAACTTATTATAAAGCATTCAGCAATGCATATACATGTAATATGTATCTAAAGAAAGACTAATATATATACACAGACGAACAGTTAATGTCAGTAGAGCCTGCTGCAGTTGAGTGGAGGAAAGGGCTTATACCTACACTCAATCCTCTACTTATAGCCTTGTTAAGGCCAAAGGTCAAGTACACCAAAATAGATTCCATCATCAAATGGGGTGACAGGAACTGCCTCGTTTTAAATGTCAAAAAACCCCCAGGAAATGGTCATTGATCAAAGGCAGGTGTCCACCCATAACCCTGTGGTCATCAAAGGCACACCAATACAGCAAGTGACATCATACAAATACATTGGTATTTACATCGATAATGCCCTCTGCTGGAAACCCCAGGTGGACTGCCTGTGTTGAAGTCTGCAAAGACATTTGAGACTGTACGGAGTGCGCACAGACATGCTTGTGTTTTATCACCACATTGGTGAGTCTTCTGCGGAAGCTGAATCACAGCTTGGTTCGGGAATCTGTCAGTTCAGCTAAGGAACGAGCTTGCACACATTAACAAAACAGCCATGAAAATAATGACACTACGAACCTTTACAGACTACAGCTGCCTCAGACTCTGGACACCCACTTTTCTGGGATTATGAGCTGTTGCCATCTGGAAAAGAGACTGAGAGTTCTAAAATGTAACACAAACAGACTGAAGCTGTCATTTGTTCCTGTTTCTATCAAGCTCCTGAATACCACTAAATGTTGAGCAGCTGAGAAGAGCACATCAATATCTTAACTCTTCTGCACTTTTAACTGTAGCTTTTAATGTACCATATGTAGATTTAAATTAGATGACCTGTGTCTGAATGAGCAAAGCTCATCACTCATCACTACATGGATGGCCTATAAAGGAACCAGGGTTTATAGGCCAAGCCATAAATTCTCAGTATTTCACTAGCAATCAAGTCGGTGCACACTGCAAGGTTTACTGGTGCGCTAACTGGCACTCAACAACAGTGAAGAAGTTATATTTGTTATTCCACAGTAAATGGATGAGAGGCAAAGTGTTACATACACTAGTTTTGTTAACATAACACACTATTTTGTTCACTATGTATAATGGGTCTACTATATAAATATAGAAAGCTTATAATGGGATATTTCTGGGTGTTTGCCAAGAAGAGAAGAGAAGGCAAATGCAGATAGCAGCACCCTATTAGCTTTAAGAGTTGGAAAATGGAAGAATAAACAATTAGAATAATTACATTTTCCACTCTGTACTTACTATAAGTGTTAACCCTAAGACTGAGGCTAAACTCATTGAGAGAAAGAGAAGAAATGTGGAGGTTTTTCCATCTCCAGATTTTTTTTCTTTAGAAATCCAAATTATTTATTTTTTTTACCCTGTGTGTAACAATTTTTTTCAGAGATGAAGAGGAGTCCTGTCACTGACATCTTTGGGAGTATAGTAACAGAAATGGGGTCAGGCTTTTCTAAATGAAGCAGTAATTATCACCAAGTAGGAACAAAGCAGTGTGTGTCCTTGGAAACATTTTGTACATGGCTGTGTGTGTGTGTGTTTGTTTTAATCTCTGTGTAAGACAGTAGAGGAGGGCCAACTGCACAGCTCTTGAATACAAATCTGCACTCAACTTTCTGCTTCATTGGCTGCAATAACACCCCCACCCACACACACACACATGCACAGTACTGATGCACGCACATTTGCAAAATAGGTTCTCTGATAATTAACTTTGGCCACATCTCCTTGCCCTGTATACTCTATACACACACACACACTTGATTTTGATTCCAAGGGGAATCCTTGGCTGTGATCAATGTTGAGAGCCTTCTCCATTTCACTCCCCTGGTCACTGGTTATTACAGTGTAACCAATCTCTTTTAATATGTACAATATGCACACACACACACTCACACACACACACACACACACGTGTATTGCTTGAGACACCATGCTCACACAGGAGCAATATTCAGAAGCAATATTCAGTACACACAGAAATGCGGGTCATTACACATCCTTGAGAAAATGAACAAACAGTACTGGTAATTACACACACACCAGCCTCTACTAATAGATGCTGCAGCTGGATCAAAAGCAGAGGGCTAATTTGATTACTAACCTTTAAATATGAAAAGGTTGTCTTGAGTCAAGCTATCAGTAAGTGAAACAATGTGTCCCTGCACAGGTTCCACCCTCATTAAAAAGGAAGTCTACCAAGAGCCATCTGAATGAACAACTTTACAGAGAATAAAAAATAATAGCAGGTAAAGACCTAAACCTGACTGTGAGAAAACATCTACCGGTGTGTAATGTATCTGAACCACTGTCAAAAGACATGCAAGTAAACTTAAGATGCATTTGAATGTTCACTTTCCTCTCAGTCTTGACTGTCGACGTGCTTGACAGCTCCAGTCTGCCTTCATGTAGTTTTATAGAACATCATTTTTTTTTCCCAGACACTTGATGACATCAGTACAGTAAGGTTACAAACCTCAACAAGCCATCTTTTAATCTGCTTTACTTTAGAGAGAGGTGTTTGGCCCATGCAGTGTATAAATCACTGCAATGTGCACGAGGGGGCAAAAAAAAAAATGATGAAGGAAAAAAATAGCTGGAGCTTTGTACAGATAAGTGGATGTTGGATGGATGCCACAAGAATTATGTTTGCCCTGTGTCATCTGAGTCAGGTCATCTTAGTTCAGGTCTGTGTGACGCTAAGCTCTGGGCTTATTTCATCATTAGTCTACTGGGCACTGGAGGGGCCACTGAAGGGGATTATCCTGAATGGATGCAGGGGTGTGGCTAAGTGTGGACATGTATGTAAATCCACGTTGTGTTTTCATAGTTACTACGGATGGAGCTGGATTTGTATGTGCACAGGCTGTCGCTGGGCCTCGATGATTTACCTCTTAAGTCCTGAATAACAATCATTTGGAGCAGTTTGACAGTGTGTAACTCTACATCTATAAAAGTTGACAGTTTTGCGATTTTGTGTGTTCACTCAGCACTGTGAGGTAAAACAAAAGGTTTAAAGGAAAAATGTGTGCAAATATTTCCCTAAGTCCCTGACAGATGTCAATCATTTAGGCTGCTAATATTACATGTCAGTTTACACAGTCAGTCGCGGTGAAAAAAAAAAGGTGTTCTGGGTGCATTTTTTTTATAAACAAAGGGAGAAGCTAAAGCATAATCTCCTCCAATTCCATATTCTTTTGATCATTGCTTTGTTGTACCTCTCACAACACAACAGAAGCTACATTGGTCCAGTATTTCTACAAACCTCCCATGAGGTCAAACATTTCTCTAATGTTGTATACCTCTTGAGTAAACCCACATGTATTATTGCTGTATACAGAGCACATACAGCAGCTGTTAGGCTGGACACAAAGACACAGGGTGGTTCACTCAGAAACTCTGGTCAGAAGGAAAACTAGGTTGGTACACAGGGTAACAGTCTAGAAAGGCAACAGTACAGAGGAGCTTGACCAAGGCAGTGATGTAGTCCAGGCAGGGGTCCGGTCAACCAAGAGACAGTCCAGAAGCAGAAGTCTCAACAGGGGCAAGGCAGGGAAGCAACCAGTCCCAACCAGAGTCCAAAACCAGATAATCAGTCAGGAGAGATTCAAGATTCAAGAAGATTATTGTCAAATAATAAATATAATCATAATATATATATATATATATATATATATATATATATATATATATATATATATATATATATATATATATATATATATATATATATATTGTATATTATATATAATTATTATAATATAATAAGCAAAATAAGCTAATGTGCAATTTTATACAGCAGAGAGGCAAAGGTATTGACAGGGAAAACACGGTAGATCTAAACCAGTGCAGGAGGTTGTCATAAGGGATAATCCGAAAAAAAAAAACAGCTGAAAAAAAACTCAATCAGCCTTGTTCCTGGTTGCAAGTTTTCATTTAACCCTCACATCCCTAAAAATACTTCTTCTTCTGGCTGTTTGTGTGAACAACTGTTTGTTGTGTGTATGTTTTATGTTTGTTACAGTGTGACCCTAACATTGGAGCATTAGTTTGCCTATGGGATGTGACTGGTGTGTTTTATCTGTGCATAAACTGACGACGCATGAACACATTTATTTATTGGCTAAAGGCTCACACCACAAACTTGTAAATAAATCTGCATATAACAAATACATAAATGATCCAAGGTCATTGTACAAACAATAATAATCCCACAGCAAATTCATTAAAATGGATGAATTCTGCATGTCTCTCACTGACTGGATTATGATGACAAATACAGGACATTTTTCAATATAACAGCTGACTACTACAGACTGATTCTGCAATAGTGTAAATAAAATTCCTAACAATAATGTAGATAATCACTTTGTGCAGTCATTTATAAAGAGCAATGTGAACAAGAAATAAACACTGACCTACAGGTAAGAAAGAGCTTCTGGTTCTGGTCTTAATGCTTTTGTATTTATTCTGTACATTCACCTAGCATGTAAGTCAAATGATAACTGCACAGTTAGACAATTTATGAAGCATGGGGAGTATAATCCAGGAGGATTGCAGGATAGCATAGACTTTTAGTAATAGTAGAAAAATATGTTTCTTCGACACAGAGATAAGTCATTTTCATCAGTAGGATTTATAGCCATTAGCTCTGCTAATATCATACTAATCCAATATTAATGAATACTGACATTATTTTCACCATCTTCCTTGAACTTGAGCATTCAAAGTTCTACAAAACCTCCATGACTGACACACAGTATGAAACCCATGCATTAGTGTCAAAAATGGCACTTTTCTCCACAGCTTCCTGGGGCTGGCTCAAAATCTCTATAGAGGAGATTCCTTTTGATGATATTTAGCTCACTTCAGAGATACAAATAGAATCAGGAACACCCCCAAATACAACCAAGACAAAAAATACTGACCTTCTCTGGATAAAGCTAAAATCTAAAAATCCTCCCTCCCAAAAAAAAAGTCAATGGAGTAAACTTGAACAAAGTACAAATAAAAGACTCATGGTAAAACACAAAGAAACCAGAGAAGAAGAAAACACAGGGCTGTGGAGTATGGCAAGGTAAAGAGACAAACTGGCAAACACACAGGGGAAGCACACGGATTAAAGTGGGCAACAAGGAGAGAATTTTACAGGAAGTAAAACAGGCAGGGGTGCACAAGGAAACTAAACTACCAAGCAAACACAGGGAAACTGACACTTAACAATAAACAAAACTGCAACAGGTCAGGTATTTTTACAAAATATATGGTACCAAACTAACCACAGATCATGAAATAACAGGAAAAGAACAGAAAACACAAAACTATTTCAAATGGAACAGAAAAACAAGGACATTGGCACAAGAAAAGAAGTTACCCAACTAAACAGATCTTGTCTAAAAACTACACATCTTGAGAACCTTATCTACTTTTTGTACACAGATGGAAAATAGTGCAGAGCCATAGAGCTGAGTCAGCAGTCTGGCTTCTGATTGGCCAGCAAGGTTTTAGGGTATATCATTGGTATGGAGTGCTTCAGAGATGATCATGGAAAAACCTATAAGGTTTGGAGTGCTGCAGGATTAAGTCCTAAATCCTGACGTTAACATTGTAGCCCAACTGGGTCTTTTGTCCCAAAGACAATGGGTTTTTGAGTTTTATTGTGACAGTTCCAACCTCCCCCTGCTGATTACCTGCCGTGCGCTAATGTGTTCCACCTGTGTCTGATTGGCTCCCCCTCCCTTGTGTATTTAACGTGTGCGTCTTCCCTGAGTCTTTGCCGAATTGTCTTGTGTTCCTTGTGTGCTTTTCGAGTTTCTAGTTCCTAGTGTATGACCTTACCTGTTTTTTTGATTGACTGCCTTTTTGTACTTTTGCTTGTGTGATGGACTACTCGGTTAATGTTGTACTGATTCTCAATTTTGCCCAGCCATTTGTGCTTGTCACTTGGTTGGACTTCCTTTTGTGTACCGAAACCTTTTTGTATTGTATTGAATTATTCTTCACCAATCGCATCTTTGTCCTCACTTCCTAGCCATTCCTGACAGAAATCTTTGATGGGTCCAAATATGTATGTCCAGAATGGTTAAAAATACTTTGAGGAAGAATCAGCAGGTATCATAAGAATACTCTAGTTTTAGCTTAGAAAAGAAAGTTAGAGTTATATTGCATAAAAACACGAAGGCAGCATTTCATTGGATTATAAATGCACTGTTCTGTTTCAGATTTAGAAGTATGAGTAGTACTCATAGTGAATATGATGAATATGAGTTTTAGGAGAGTTCATGAGAACATAACTGCATCATTTAAAACACTAAGATAAATTAAAGCTGCAAGCAGCGATGATCGGGCCCTCGCACTCCGCGCGACCGCCCCCTCCCCGTCACGCCGTCCCTTTCCTCCTCTGCTCCCCCCACGAGCTGCGGCGATTTTGCCAGCGGTGGGAAAAAGCCGGCAGACAGAAGCAGAGATGTGTCAGTACAACAAATCTCTCAATATATGTAAAAATTGTTAGTGTGCAGTAACCTCCTCTTTACAGTAGGTGGCGCTGTCCACAGATGTCCACACGGGGTCGGGGTCGGGTCTGTATCACATGTAAAAAATTTGAGGATTTTAGGAGCATCCGTGGTGGAGTTATATCAGTTGCAGTACCGTATGTGTCCACTGGGTGGAGCCAGACACCATGAGAATAGTGGAGACCCGTCTGTGCATCAAACTTCAAAAAACATTTGATTCATACATGAAAAATGTCCAGAAGCAGTTACTTCCGGTTTCCTGTAGGTGGCGCTGTGCAGGTGACTCATGAGCATGCAGACGTGTGGGGGGACGGACCGTTAGGACATGAAAAAAATTTGAGGACGCTAGGATGATGCACGGCGAACTTATAAGCAGTTGATGTTTCATGGCGAAGGTTCAACAGTCGCCACCGCCACGGGCAGCATGATACAGGAATCCACACAGTTGTCTCTGTGGGACTTCAAATCTGTGATCCTCATTTGGCTGTGTAATGACAGGGAAGGATTTAACAGTGCATGTCAGTGAAGAACATGGCACTTCCTGTTTCCACCACAAGGGAGTGCCATAGATCATGATGACATAGAGACGTTCAGGGAGGGGCTCTGACCACGTGCAGAAAGTTTGAAGCCGTTTGGAGCAAGTATGTAGGAGAGAGAGCTGTTCGTGTATGAATGGCGAAGTGACGCCACAGTGGCCACGCCCTTTAACTTAGAGAAAAGCTATTGATAACTTTTGATCAGCATGGTCTCTAGGTGACAGCGACCGAATATGAAGTCAATCGGTCGAAATCCCTAGGAGGAGTTCGTCCGCATACCAAAGGTGGAAATCGCTGAAATTTAACCACCTAAATCAAAATGGCTGACTTCCTGTGTGGTCTAGATCAATGGTGCAAGAGACTTTTATGTGCGCCTGGACGTGTTCTGTGTGTGTGCCGAATTTTGTCTTCCTACTCCAAAAAAACCCCTATGGAGAGGGGTATTTTAAAAATTCAAGGGGGCGCCATTGAGCCATTTTGCCCCGCCCACTTACGAGACCCCCATCAGTTGCTAGTACATGCCCCCGAGAATGTGTGTATGAATTTTCATGATCATAGAAGGTCGTTAAGGTCATTAAATACTCAAACATAATCTCACGGCGAAGGATCGACAGTTGGCGCCCCGCCACACGGACACCATTGCACGCAGCTTCACGGCCTTCATAGTGTAGCTTCACCAACTAGTTGGGAAGGTTCTAGAGGTGAAATGAAGTTGATGCTGTCAACTATGTAGGAGCAGTACACGTCAGAGTAAAAAGAGGCCATTTCCTGTTACCAGCAGGGGGCGCCACGAGTAAGTAAGGGTTTCAACATATGGAGGCGTTCAGGGCGGAGCCCTCGTCATGCTCATAAAGTTTGAAGACGTTTGGATAAAGTATGCAGGCGTGAGAGCCGTTCAGAGTTACATGGCGAAATCATGAATCGTCGCCAGACTTTGGCGAGCCACAGAGGCCACGCCCTGTAAGTTAGAGAAAAGCTTTTGATAACTTTTGATCAGCAGGTCCTTTAGGTGACCTCCAGCAAATTTCAGGTCAATCGGGCAACAGCTCTAGGAGGAGTTCGCTCACATACCAATGGTGTAAATCGCCAAAATCGCCATTTTCCATCCAAGATGGCGGACTTCCTGTTGGGTTAAGGTCATGGTGTCAAGAGACTTTTTGGTGCGTCTTGGTATGATAAACATGTGTACCGATTTTCGTGCACCTACTCCAAACTAACCCAAATGCGAGGGGTGTTTTGAAAATTTCAAGGGGGCGCTGTAGAGCCATTTTGCCTCGCCCCTTTGCAGCAACCACAAAATATCAAATTTTTCGCCACCCCTGATGAGTGTGCAAAGTTTCGTGAGTTTTCGTGCATGGCAAAGGGGTGAAAAATGCAGTTAAACAGGCAGGCAAATAATAAGAATAATAATAAACACAGCAATTACAATAGGGCCTTCGCACCACTCGGTGCTCGGGCCCTAAATATATATAATGAAGAATAGAGCATTTTCTCAGACTTGCGATGTATACCTAGTAAATGTGTTATATTTATTATCTGAGCTTGCTGAACTGCACTTCTTAAGTCCTTCTTTGCTTTCAGAATGAGTCTAGAGGGCAGCAAGTCTCTGATTACATAATGAGCTGCTGCCTTGGTAAATCAGACGCTAATTACACACAGATTGCGAGTGCACGTTTATTAAAATCTGCAGTGCAAATTGCTGCTACACTTGATGCACATAAATCAAACCCAGAGTAATGCATATCATCCACGATTGAGGGCTGCTGAGTGACATCTTTTTAAAGCACGGCAGATTTTTGCAGCAAGCAGGATGGAAAATAAGTAGAGAGTCAGAAAATAGCAAGTTAACAACTTATTAAGTGGTATGGGCATTCACCTACTTTTGTGTATTTGTTTTTTGTTAAGTGTTTACCAAAATGGATGATAGTGGCATGTTGACGCAGTGTGCCGAGTGTGTGTGTTTGCTCCTCCGGTGATGTGCAAAGCCAAGCACACAGACTCTCCAGTAATCAAGCCCCCCCTCTGTTCGAGTGCAGACAACAGGCACCATAATTAACTCAACTGTTTCATAACACCGCCGGCATAGAAAAACCTCATATGTCTCCAAAACACATATTGGAATATGGAGATATTTTTTGTTGAGTGTTAGTGGTACCAGGCAGCATGTTCGGGACAGATCAGGGGAGATAAGGGAGATGCTGTGGGTATGTATGTCTGTATGGTATTTACTTATCACAAGCACTTCCCAAGCTGTGTCTGTGTAGCCTATCTGGCTGTGATGTCGTAGCTAAACACAGGGAGAGACGTTCTTCCATGGGCGTGACATTCCTTGAAATGGACAGTAAAGTAAAACAAAATATGATTGATATGAAGTTTTAGGTATAATAGGGTAGGCTAACTTATTCCATCAGGCAAAGCTGGTTGCTTACAAAAGAATACTTGCCAAGTGATTGGATGGATGAACTATCTGTCAGTCACTGTTTGTCACAAGATACAGTATGTCAGCGAAGCAGCAGAACAATTTTTCCAATTAGCGATTCATTTCTCTGATTGCTTGAGGGCTATGACAATCAGTCAGAGTTCTTTGTAGTCCATGAGGCTTATACCAACATACCAACAATGGTTAGTCTGCATAAAACATGGAGGGAGCATTGACAATAGTCTGAGCAGATTTCACTCAAAGAGAAATGATTCAGCTCAGCAAGCAGTCTGTGTGTCAGCTGTGACTCAGATTGCTTGCTCTGTTTTCAGTACGACTCAAAATCTGACGGGTGGCTGAGACAGAAACGCACACACACACAACTTGTACAGCTATCTTTGTGAGGACATTCATTGACATGTTGCAATCCCTAACCCCTTACCCTAACTGGAACTATCACAACTAAGTGCCACTAAGTGCCCCTAAGTGCCTTACCCTAACCCTCACCCTAAACCAAATTCTTACTGTGAGGACCAGCCAAATTTCTCCTTACTTTACAGAAACATTCTCAATTCACTGGTCTAACATCACAAAGATTAGCTTCACAAGGACACACATACACACTGTGAGACAGAGAGAGTCTGTGTGTTTTGTCTTGGTACCTGATGTACTGCTGCAAATAAAAAGTGGGCATACTACCGTAAGGAATGGCACCACTATAAACATATATTAACTGAACTTTCACTTTCTCTTCAAAAACCTATTTATTGTTGCTTTCACTCTGAATCAACCCACTATAAAAGTCTGTCTCACATGGTTTTACTACACTCCATCCATCCCTGGCATCATTTAATATTTAAAGAGAAAGTGTGTGTGTGTGAGTGTGTTAGCATTTGCAATTGCCAACAGCAGGGCACCAGGATTTAAAGGTTTGCTTCCTAAATTGACTTCTGGTGGCCATTTTTCATAGTATAAAAATCATCATTTTGAATTATCTTTTGCTGCAGGCTCCAACCAATGGCTGCATTAGCTTTCCTGAAAGCCTCCCCCCTTATCTAATTCACAGAGTCCTGTCCTAGCTTGTTGAAGTGGCACCAAACAAATATTCAGTAGGGGGGCAGGGGGGGAGTGCCCGCTAACGTCTGTTTGCAGGCAAGATACCTAATTAGCTGCTCAGCTGCAACACATTAAACAGCATGGAATTGCGGCCGCAAATATCACTCCGCTCTGTCTGGGATCATGCCGGTGCGCTCCTCAATCTTTGGCACCACCATGGTGTCTGCTCATGAAATTTTGTTTACTTCTGCTCTCTTTCCCTGCAATGTAATACTCAGGCAGCCCGTCAGTAGCTGTGGAGTGTCACAACCGACACATTCTCACACCCATCCAAATACATACTACCCACATAAAAGTTGCCTAAAGGCCACTACATAGATAGATTAATTGATCCCCAAAGGGAAAACCCAGATGGATAATAGTCCGATAGATAGATAGAAGTCAGTCAGGTGTAAGTGGTCTCAACCAGGTTTGAGCCAGCCTGATGCTAAGCTTCTCTGTTAAATCCCTCTGTTAAAAAATTCAAATTAAAAAAATAAAAACAGGCCTCATGTGTACGTCTCATCATGATGTGGGGTTTGAGTAGATACCCTTGTGAATTGCTGGTTTATGCTTGCGTCAGGTTTCCACCCTTTTGGCTTCTTTTACTCAGAAAGTTGTGTTATTTTGTTAAACTGCCTTCCCTTGGTTTACAGGTGTATTGTCTTCCCCTTCCCCTGTGTGTCGTTTCCGCTGTTGGTTCTAGGCCACACCATTATGCGTCTGTGTGTCCTCCCCTCCCCTTTGTATTTAAGGTGTGTGCTTTCCCTGTTTGTTGCCAGATTGTCCTGTGTATTTTCAAGATTTCCAGCCTTGTTTTTCTGAATGACTCCTAGTGACTGTTTCTGACCTTTGCCTGTGTGGAATGATTTCTGTTTTTGACCCTGTTTTCTGGATCCTGTTTGAACTCTAGCCCCTGTCGGGACCTCACTGGACTGATCTACTGTGTACCGACTAGTGTTTGTATCGAACTTTGAACTCTAATCCAATCCAAGTAATGTTTCTATGTGCTGCTTTTGAGTGTTATTCTCTCAAATCCTGATAGCTTGCTGTTTATGCTTGCTTTTATTGAGTATTTTGGGATGTCAAGCACCTAGTAACAGGCATACGCTGAGGGGGGCTGTATTGTTAATGTAGTTGCTACTCTGAAAAATGATAAATTGTGCATGATCACATGTTCTAGATAGATAGAAAAATCAACAGCACATCTTCCTGTTCCCGCACATTTTCACAGTGGGCTGACTGCCTCTGAATTTGACATTGGATCATCACCATGCACTGCATTGCATATAATGAGAATTGAGTAACCAATGGAAAAAAAACACCATCTCTGAGTGGAGACTGCGAGGAAGCCTGTTGCAGCCCACATCTGTACAATTTGTCTTTAAAAGAGTTTAAAACAAACAAAAGGAAAGGAAACATATAATGTCAGCCTACATTCAATAATCTTGTATCCACTGTATGAAATGTGAACTCCTGGGTGCCTGGGGTTGTAATTAGAATTCACTGGCCAGTGCCAAAGACATCCAACAGCTTTGGCTCAATAACAACAAGTCCTTACTTACCTCTAATTACATCCTGATAGTTGCATTGCTTTTATGTGTCCAACCAAGAAGGAGATGAAACAAACTTACTCTGCTTCACTTTACTCAACAGAGACGTTGCTGCCACTGTATGAAGAGACACCTCTATTTTGTCTGTAAAATGTGTTTGTGAGAGTTCACTGTGTAGTCATTATCTCAGATCACAGAACATGTCTGCTGTCTGTCCTAAAGTACAAAAAGATACAGGGAATAAAGCTTTCATGTTGTTGCTTCAGAGAATTAATGAATCATATTCAGAATTAAAGAGGATGGATTGCTGGCTTAATGATTCCTTTGTTAGTTGTGTTTATTCTTAGCTTCCTGTTGACTCACTGTTATAACACGTGTTTGAGTGTTTTGTGCTTGTTTTATTTACTATACTTTAAAATATATACAGGGTTTTTAAATCTTATATAATTAAAATGTTAAATAAAATTGTTGAAATTATGCTAAAATTGCTGTATTTACAGTTAATAAGTAAATCCTACCATAGAACATAAACACACTCATATACACACACTTCTCTAAAATATAATGTATACTGTACTTATTATGCAGACTATTTGTTGTTTAATAACAATCTACTGGTTCATATGTAATCCTTGCAAAAAAAAAATGCAAGGTTTGTGTGTGTGTGTGAGAGAGAGAGAGTAGCAGGATTTATGTTCAGCACCATGGACAGCGCAGCAGTGCCACTGTGTCAGCGTGCTTACACACAAATGTGTCTCTGTGTGTGTGTGTGTGTGTGTATTCAAGCAGACACGCGGATGACACACAAACTCAAAACACCGACCTGTGATGTGAAGAAATCTTCTTTCGGTATCCATGCAACAGTGAACAACAATTAAAACATCCCCATGTTGAAGATTCATCAAAATCAAATCCACACAAGAGAGAAGATAAAAATCACAAAACAGATGAATAAAAAAATCAGAGGTGCATTTGGTTTGTTTGTGTTACTGTATTCCTTTCTACAGCCAGCAATAATCCCAGACACGTTCCTCTCCTCTGCCATTCAACTGTGAACAGACAAGGGGGGAGGGATCAATGTGAAGCGTAGCAGGGAAACCACCCCGTACGTCCTCTCCTTAAAGTTTGGACAGCGATCATTCCTCTCTGCCTCTGTGCTCTGTGAGCGGACTGTCAAACAGGAACAGAGGGCTAGAGCGGGCTGTGAAACCATCCAAGAGTTACCACTGTGTGCCCTGGCGGTGCACCACGATGTCGGCAGATTGGAATCATGTTATCTGAACTGTGAGTGTCTGATTTACTGGTGTTATTTATGCAAAATTTAGCTTATAAATCTATGAAAAACCAAATTGCAAATAAACAGCAGTAGAAGCACATCAAATAAAATATCATAATTATTTAGTAGCTGTCATTTGGGTCTTTTTTTCAGGTCAGGTCAGTGTGAATGAATGCAATGTGACAACTTGGTTTGTTTAGATTCAAACCAGGGAAAGATCCTGGTGTGTGTTGAAAACGTAAAGATGGATGGAACATCTGGATTAGCCCCTGGTGGCTGGCTGCAGTACTGCAGTATAAGTCATAAACCCTGTGTAATGCATGTTGGGGGATGGCACGCTAGCCTAATCTCAAACATGCAAATGTGAAAACATGCAAAAGCAGCTCACACATACAAAAGCAGACTCCACCACCTCCACCTTTGGCACTCAGCACCTGCAGACAAGAAATGGAAAGACAACTGGCAAATAACCTGGCTGCAGAAAACCCCAAAATAAAAACATAACAATTCTATTACTAATACTAATTAACCATACAAACAGAATGACAACAAACAGTCCACAATTACAATGGCCCAATGGAGTTGGGAAAAAATCACACTTCTAAATGCCACACATAGGCGCCGGTGCTTTTATGCAAGCTCGGCAGGGATAAAACAAGGTGCGACAGGCAAAACAGCAGCAATCCGGTACATAAAGGGGAAATGTGATGCATACCTACAGGGATTACCAAGATCAGGTGAGCAACAATAGGCCGTGTGCTTGCCGAGAGGGAAGAGCACAGACTACCACTTCCTTTTTATATACTAGGTTTGGAGTCGCCGATTGGCTAACAATTTACTCACCTAGTAAACACGCCACTGTTCAATAAGTGAGGTAAAGATACACCAAGTCTCTTCTTCTACACATAATGGGGGTGGTTGCTTGGGCAGAGCAGCGACAATTTGGCTTCACCTTTTGACCTCTGCTGCAGAGACTCTGGGTACCAGGTGGTAGATGTTTTCTAGCCTCACTTTTGTACAATGAATGGAGGTTTATCATTAGGATGAATGATAAAAGGTTTTTAATAAACATTTAAGAATTAGTTTTGATTCCATTTTATTAGTTTCCACTAGAATGGGATTTTTGTGTTGATTTCCTTTTATAATATAGTATGTTGGATCCAGATCTCTAAGTGTCTTCAAATACTGGAGAATCAGCAATCACACAGCAATTCCCACTAGAATCGCACATTCTAGTTGTTTCTGTTTCCTGCTTCTCACACAATGACAGCAAGGATATGTTCCAGCCCCTCTCGGTGGCTATAAAACTGATAAAGAGATGTGCATATTTTAGGGCTGCAATTTGCCAGGTACACAAGTGGTTCACGTGTGTGAAATCACATCCTTTACTGTGCTTTTAAAAGGGTGAAACTATACACACAGCTGACAAAATATGAATTTGGGAAGTCTTTTTACTCTGATTATTTGACCACATCTTTAATAGTTTTTTTAAAAAAGTATTTAAACTTCATCACCAAACTGAAGCAGTACATTTTCTCTAATGTCAGCAGGAATTAGGCGTGCTATCCACAGGCTAACAAGCTAACACTCTAACAAGCACTGAGTTTACTGTCTGACTCAGACGACCCCCGCAGACACAAACTGGTCTCTTAGGTATTTAGAGTGTGAGTAAATGGCTATTTCCTGGCAGCGGTACTTGTGTAAACTATTAAAAATGCTAGGAGAAGAGATGTGGCTGTTCTTTTTTGACCATCTAAGTTTGACTAAATAGTGAATCATCTCACTCCAAATGATGTGTTTTTATTTTAATTGGCAATGCACAAAATCTTTGCTCCGCTCTATGAGTGAACATTGGATCCAAAAAAAGTCTAAAGATATGTATTAGAAGCGATACACTCAAGAAAAACAACGAACTATAGCTACATCTTTGCCTCTGGCTCATTTGGATGACCAGGTCTGCATGGTCACAGTTGCTGCTGAAATTTGATAAGCTCTATTTTGTGTTGTTCTAGAGGCTTTCAAAGCCATAGTCCAGTGCATGTTAGAGTAAAGAGATAGAAATGTGGACAGCAAATGGCTGTCAGACTGGCTTACAGTGTGCACGTGTGGGCCTACCTCAGAGCCTTAGCCATCACGGTCCTCTGGCTTCTAGCATCCAGTTAATGGCATATCCTATTACCCACTGCTTTAATTACTTAACTCCAATCTTAATGGTAGAGACAATCAGATTGGATTCTACTGACATACAAACAACAGCGTTACCAATGGATGAATGGATCCATTCATTTTTCATTTCATTTATATGCAAGACAAACATGCTAGAATACAATGATACCATTATATTCTGTTTGTTGTTCTTGTTCTTTCGGCCAGTGTGCCATCTGTACTCAAGATCTTGTTTTCAATACTTAATGAATACACATTTTTAGAAAAGTAAAACTTACAAATATGGACAAAGAAAGCTCACCACTCACACACAAATGTGTGAGCATTAAAGTTACAAATTTACAAGAAAAGTTTGCACTACTGTTAACTCTAACATTTATGTACAAGTGTCAGGCATTTTTTTAGTGTTCCACATTTGAACTCTCTGTTCAGACTTTCAGACAGACCTTTTATAGAGCAGAGCTGATGTTCTGTAATGATTTCACTGTTTCCCAGCAGGAAATGGGCTGCTGTGATAATGTGGAAAAGCTTAAACTGAGTATAGGTGGACAAAGTTCTCACCTCTGAAAGCATATACATTCCTTGTTAGGGGAGAACCATTTGTCTCTACACAATTTGCACCTAATGCGATCAATAGTATGTTAAGTGGGGTGGAATCAGATTTGCACTGGAAGGAGGAAGCCTTACAAGAAAAAAACAGTATAAGTGATATTTACACTTTCAAACAGACAAGGAAACATTACACAATTCATGAAATCCAAAGCTGCTAAAAGCCCTGATTTATGGAAAGAGCAGAGAGATCTGACAATGTGACTGACCTGTAACAGAGAGCAGGTAACAGCCATCTGGAGACAAAAGATCGAATGAAACTATTAAAGGAGTATCGCTGAAAGCAGATACTTTCATCAGCAAAGAACCAAATTAGATTTTAAAAATGAAACTTCTGAAAGTACACAATGTCTCATTTTCTTATCTTTGCCAAATTATTATCATGCTAGCTAGAGCTATCTCTTTCTATTATTCTGCTTCAAGCTGGACTTCTGCAATATACAGACATTAACAGTCCCTAGGGGATAGGGCTAATGGCACAGGATCTTGATATCGAACACCAGCTGTGACATATCTTAAAATCTAAAAGGCACATTAGCCTAACATTTAGTAAACACATTCAATGTCTGCAAAAAAGCTTGCCTAATCTCATGAGTGCTACCTTTGTGTTACATCATCTCCTGAAAGTGTATGTGCAGATTAGCTGTGTTGATTCATGGACAGGCTGCCTTACTGGATCATCACTAAGCATTTGGTTTATACCCAGATAGTTTATAATGAACCTTTTGCCATGGTCACTGGAATATTTTAATCACTGAAATTTAAAAACAAATCCTGATCTGCAAATACAACCATATTTACAATACTAAGTGCTTCCATAAGATTTTTTAGTTGAGCTCATCAGTCCTTGGTGAATTGATCATCAGCAGGTGTACAGATCTCTATAAAAACAGACAGTTTGCTGATATGCAGCATTCAGGTGTGTTAAGACAATGCCGAGGAGGAGAGTTATGAACAATGGTGTTAGAGAAGCAACTGTTGCTGCACATCAATCTGGAAAGTCTTATAAAACACAGAAACGCCCCAGTTAGATGGTGCGCAGTCATGCGTGGAGTGAAGAGGAGGGGCTTAGCACACAAACCTGGGTTGTGGAGTTGGGAGGGATGTAGACAGCAGCAAGCAGTATGGCTGAAAATTTCCATACTGGAAATACTTTGTAGTTAGAACATCATTGTTTGCTAACCACAATAGCATCACAGCACCATGCCTGGTCAATGTAAACACAGAGCCCACCACTGCAGGTCCTACCTACATTAACGAGTGCTCTGTCCTGGACTGAAATCAAGTTAGCCGGTCAAGCTGAACAGCACATCCTGGATGCCTTTGTTGAGCCATGTTTCCACAAACACAAAAACACAGCACTCTTTGAAAAGTCCAGACAGGGAACTGAGCCAGCCGGAAAAAGAAGTGCCAACTGAAGGACTAAACTTTGCCTTTTCTCCGGAGCAGATTCCACTGTGGAACTCATCAGAGCCACAAAGTCACCCATCAAGAACGACGAGCTGAACAACTCCAGATAAAAGTCACAGCCACACTCTCCACTGCCAAAGCGCCACCATCCAACCCGTTCACAGAGGAAAGGAAGGCCTTGGTTTCACTACAGAAAGACCAGGACATCACCATCTTATCAGCAGACAAAGAAAGATGCACGATAGTCCTCATTTTGTTTGCATTGTCGTGTGCTGGGCCAGCAGATTGAGAGAAAACAAACAGACTCAACAAACTCATCAGAAGGGCCAGTGATGTTGTGGGGGTGGAACTGGACTCCTTGACAGCAGTGTCAGACAGAAAGATGCTGTCTAAGCTGCAGGGGATCCTGGAGAATAGCTTCCATTCTCTCCACCACGTGCTGCTGAGGTGCAGGAGTACTTTCAGTGCCAGACTGATCCCTGCTAAAAGCACCACTGAGCGCCACAGGAGGTCATTCCTTCCTGTGGCCATCAAACTGTACAACTCCTATCTCTGAGGTCAGACAGTCTGATACATTGTCTTATTGATTAGATCCATATTAGATGATATTATAATGCTGTCATACTTTACTGCTTAGAGCATTCCAGTTATATTGTATATGACTACCATATTGAGTTGTATTTTAGACTTTTATTTTATATTACTAGCCTGTTTCTGATCATGCATGGAGCACCTGCTGCAAGCACCCCTTAATAAAGTATTTCTGATTCTGATTCTGCTATTATCCTGGGAAGGCCACTTCACTACTGTATGGACTCTTGGACCATTAGCTCAACTCCCAATACAATTGGTGGGGAAACACACTACATCACATCCACAACTCTCAGGACTTGGACGTGAACAAGGTGGAGAAGATCCGAATGGACCCAAACGACACCATGGGCTCATTTGACGTCACCTCCCTGTTCACCTGCATCCCGACCTCAGAAGCCACAGAGATGGTAAGGAGATGCCTCACATAAAACAGCACACTCAATGAAAGAACCAACCTCATGCCAGACCACATCTGTGACCTGCTGGACCTCTGCCAGACCACCACTTACTTCCAGTATAATGGGAACTTTTACAGACAGAAGCACAGCTGTGCGATGGGATCACCAGTGTCTCCAATTGTGGCCAACCTCTACATGGAAGAAGTGGAGAGAAGAGCCCTTAGTTCCTTTCCTGGAACCACCCCCACCCACTGGTTTAGATATGTGGATGACATCTGGGTCAAAATCAAGACCAACGAAGTGGAACGGTTCACAGAACACATCAACACAGTGGACAACAACATCAAGTTCACTCAGGAGGACACCAGGGACAACAACCTGCCTTCTTGGACTGCAGAATACACATTGATTTTGATATATTATTATTAATGTATTAATCAGTCCGTTTTCAAAAAACTAACACTTTTCACCTTCAGTACCCAAACAAGGTCCCTTTCATAAAAGTGCAATAAAAATGTTTTGCATCCATTGTTTAAAATACCTTTGGGCTTAATCATAGATAGAATGTTTTATTATTTTTTTATTGTATTTTTATTGTTTTTTACTTTTCAATGCATTGATCACAGATCACTTTTGATGTGCACTGATGTGCACCGCTTGTTTATATACATACACACACACGCACACTTACACCCTTGCAACCCCAGCAGTCTGCTATAAAACCTCCTATTCTTCCTCTGCCCTTTCCTTGTGTTCTTATTCAGTTTTGTAGGACACATTCCCAGAGGTATTCATGCTGGAGGTTAATGGATACTAAATGACATGTATGTATAGACACAGACATGAGCACACACACATGCTCCCTGAGGTCTGTGTGCTCCAATTGTGACATTATTGAGAGAGTATAACATGAAAAAAAGATGCCTACATATGAATGGGTGTTCACAACCTTCACGGCAGATTTTTTATTTTTTTTATAGAACACAGAACTAGAAAAGCAATTTTTACTATACAGTGTATCCAGGGGTTGCCTGAGGGCACACACAAACACTGCAGTTCTAACTAATAACACGAATCAATGTCTGCACTCAAATAGAGAAACATTTAAAGAAAAATCAATCTAAAACCCCAATTAAACAAATGTAAAGTTTCATTTTATGGTGCAGGACAATGGTAAATGGCAATAAAAGCCTTAATGATATTTTTTATCTCTTTTATTTGAAACATAATTTAGATTCAGATTTATATTATATCTGGAAATTGTCTGTAGTACATTCAAATGTCAACCTTTCTATCTCCATTATATCCATGTACATAAGAGCCCATGTTCTGACCTCCCTTACATTCTGATTCATCATCCCAAGATAAGCATATGTGAACAACTAATAACTTCAATGTTGGTTCCACTCCAGCAATTACACTATGACAGGTGACAAATCTCTTTGCCTGATTCTGAGCTGAATCATTCCCTTGCAGAAGAAGACAGATGTTCATTCAGCTCCTGGGCAACCAACTCCTGCTATTGCAAATAAACTACTGAAGCAACTGAACAAATAATTTATCAAGATGAAGCAGTGTGTTGTTTGGATGTCATGTAATCAAGATAATAAATTAATGGAAATAGAGCTGAAGAGAATTTTGTGCAGATTTGTGCAGATGTGGTTGATTAAGTAGATTTTGGGAGGTAGCCAACAAGCTCAGACGTCAGTGTCCTGTGTTTATACATACCATTTGAGACCTGTGCAATCTGCAATGCTGTACACAAGTCCTGTGTTAATTCATATTTTATTCACAACGTTCAATGGTGTTCATTAAGTGCAGGAGCGTACGTAAGTTTTAGCCCTAACTATACTTTCACACTAAATTCTGAATGTGCATTTTTCACCCTAAACTCTAATTTTAGAAATAATGTGCCACAGTCTGGTCATTGATATAAAAACGGGGGATCAACAATTCCTTTAAAACAAAAATAAAAATTCTGTATAGCGTTGACCAGATCCGCAGAATGCTGCAACCGGCCAATCACACTTGATTATGTGTGGTCTTTTAATGAAATGAAATAAAATAAATCTTGGTGATGTACATTTATGTAATTCTAGTGTAGATTTTTTAGCATTACTTCTAGGTACTGTTGATTGATCTAATTTTTAATTGCAATCACTTACATAATGTTTACTCCATAGTTAACTTGCAATTAATCCCAAATCAACTGCCTTACATGGATATTTTTCAGGTCTTATCAGTATCTGAAGGTAAAGTAGGCTGGTGTCTTTGAACAACCCTGATATTTTTGATTCCATTACTGTACACTAGAGGAAACCACGTGCAATTGTCAAACATAGCAGAAAGCCACAACACATCGGCAGCCCTGATGCAAAACTAAATGATTTGCATAAAACCTCCCTTTCTGCAGGATTTTCCTATTTTTCTACGAAACCAATACCTTGTGGGTATTTGTTAATACATATTAGTGATATAATCCAAAAATTGTATATTGGGTATACTTAATATATAGCATTCTGCAAAACAATACATTCTCAAGAAAGTGTATTTCAGATAGGAGGTTGTGTGCTTTAGCCATCGATATAGCCTATCTTAATGAAACTGGGTAATGAGTGTTTGTGTGTGCGCTCGTACATGGAAGGGGGTGAGTGTGCATGAGTATGCACAAGAGTGTGTGTGAAACACACACTAACAATAAAGCTGCAGCTCTGCAACGAAAAACTAGTGCTCTGGGTCTGAACTTCTGCTGTTGTGTGACAGAGGTTAAGCACGAGCATCATCACTCATCCCTGGAGCTGCACATGGCTCCTCTGTGCTCTCTGACTAAGGTCATCAAGCTGAAGCAGAAATGGTTAACACAGAATATGTGGACAAGCAGTTGATAGAAGACTATCCAGTTGCTAGATGATTAGCATCTCCTCGATAAAAAAAAAATGTTGGCATAGCAACAGGTGATAGATGGCAGAGTAAGATATTTAACAAACAGATGCTGCTATTCGGCTTTTAGACAGACCAGCCGAACTATGAAGCGCTGCGGTAAACCATGCTGTTTAGTTCTTGGTTTTTAACAGCATTCAGATGTGTCCTTTGAGTGGACCATTCCATAACAATTCTATTTATTGTCAGTGTACCATGCTCACAGGTCCACTTCAGGACTTCAGACAGATAGCCTTACATAATTTCCATTCACTCTATGATTCAAGTACAAATTCTGCACTCCTTCAATGCCTTTATTTTGTTCAGTCCTTGAGACAACCATCATGTTTTACAGTCTTCTGAAAATGAAAATCTGCCTCTGGTATCTGCCAAGGATGTCTACAGTTACTGTAGCCTAACTCTGATTTAAAGTAATTCTTTTAAAATCTTATGCCACACTCATAAGCTTTACAATATTGTATTTCTAAAGGCTTCTGCTCAGCAGAGAGAACCACAGACTAAAGAAGGCAGAGAATAACATTTTTAAGTGCTTGCATTGCGTTGTCTCTTTTCTCAGTCAACACCTTCACTAGGATGTGCGTACTTTTTCATGCATATAAGCAGAATAATTAATTCCTTGTATTGCAAATGTGAAAACAAACCTTTGTTTTTAATAGCTTGCTTCCAAATGACTGAAACACAGCATATCTATGTTCCGTTTGCAATCTGATACATTTGGACATCCTAGCAGCAGATAAGATAAAGTTTGCCTGGAGAAAAAAGTGGCATTCTTGCCCCTGCGTGCTACAGGCCATGTATGAGACCGATAACCTCTAATTCTGCAGACTCAATAGAAACCACCAGCAGGCACTGCAGCACAAAAACCCAACATACACACATGCCTCTGGGCACTGCATTTACTTAACCCTAACTTAACCATACACCAGCCTTTAAGCATTCAGGTAACAATTTACATTATGGAGGATGTATGGGGTCTGTTTTGACAAACCCTCTCTCTCTCTCAAAAAAAGGTTACACACAGAAACACACACACATCTTTGTATAAACCAGGCTACAATACACAATGAGGTAAAGACCTCATGGCTACTTCCTTTCACTCATGCCTCAGCTTTTGGAGCAGATACCCCCATTAACCACAACCGAAGCAGCTCTGACCCACTTTCATGCTTTCTGTCTAAAAAAGGGGGGGGGGTAATGAGGGGTTAATGGGGTGTGGTTGCACAATGTGTGCACAAGGTGTGTGGTGAAGGACATCTGTACATATATAAAATTCAGTGCACAACTTTTGTGTATACATGCAACCCTACCACAACCAGTAGATTAACTTGATCCAATATGTAGCTTACATGGCTGAGCTGCTTTTGCTACAGTACAGTAGTTTGTAGTTCTGCTACACTGCTAATGGCTGAAAGTCATGGAAATATATGACTTACAGAGTGATGTTAGTGAAAATAAAGAAACAGCAAATGAAGCACAGTAACAGTATGTTTAAAAGTTAGTGCCTTAGTGTGTCTTAGTATTAGGCAAACAAACAAGACACAAGATAAACATTTCTTTTTTTCCACTGTGCTCTTATTCAGTCTGCATTTTAATTGAGATGAGGTCTGTGCTTTGACTAGTCCATTTCAAAACCTTGAATTTAATGTAGATTATCTGCTGTGCTATGACCCTCTGACGTCGATGGTCAGAGGGGCGTGCCGACTGAGATGAGCCCTACCACAGTTGTGTCGTCTGCAATCTTCACAAAGATGTTGGTCTTGTGTGTAGGTGTGCAGTCGTGGGTGAGCAGAGTGAAAAGTAGGAGGCTCAAGCACACATCCTTGTAGTCCATTTTATTGTCCAAAGAGCGTACGTTGGCCAGTACGATGCCTATGTAGGTTAGCCGCTAGCCACCCTATGGAGAGCTTCCCTGTCTGCCTTTGAGCAGTACACTTTCTATTGCGCAGTAATAAAAAGTCTTCAGCAAACTGGCAGAGATGTGATGTGTTTTTCCTCAGAGTCCTGAGGAAGTAAAGTCTTTGATGGGACAGCAGTGGTGTTTAGACTAAGTTTTAGCTTCCTGCTGATGTGGGTCCCTATGAACTTGAAGCTCCACCTCTTGGTCTCCTATCCTGAGTGGCAGGCGTTCATCCTGTTCCATCAGTTTCCACAAGTGTTAGGTGTTTATTCGCTACAGTCCTGAGAACCTCAGTTGTGCTTTAAGGTACTTAGATATTTTCTCCTGGAAATGATTCCAAACAACTTGAACATGCTGAGCAAGACCTGTAGGCTCTGAGATAAATGAAGCATATATAATGGCACCTAAGAAAATAGTTAAAGGTGGTCAGTGTAGACACACACACTAACACTAACAACAGTCACAGCACACTCCAGTGTGGCCAGCAGCAGTACTTCAGTATTTCAGAAAAAGCAAGTAGTTGAAAGGACAGGTCACATTTGTAGCAGTATATCACAACTATGGGATGTAGGATGTGGCATTCTTCTCTGAGACGAGGTCTTCCTTTATTATTTTCTTATGTCATGACAGTGAGACTGATATAAGAGAGCAGTTGATGATGAAATTCTTAGAACTCCCCCACTGAAACACTTGAATGCATCAGCGGAGTCCTCAGAAATGGCATCTCTACCTCGGGAATCTCAAACTCTCTCCTGAGAATTGTAATAAAATTATGGCAAAGTGTCCGCCTCACAATCAGAGACCATAAATCCCCCCCAGTACAAACCCTTAACTCCTTTCTCTTTCCTGCTCTTCCCACATCCTCCTTTTTATCCTCTCTCTGGCACTTCTCAAGTCCATGTCTACATTTCACTTTCTTCTTTAATAGGCTGTGATGATATTTTTCACCTCACCTTTCTGTCTCTCTTCCTCCTCCTCCTCCACTTTACTCATTTGCACTGTCCCTGGGACCTAACATGAACTCTCTTCAGCAATCCCATTTATCACAGATTGGATTTCTCCTGTTATCTAGTTTCTCTGGAGACTACTCAATCTCTGTGTCCTACCTGAAACACAATCTCAAACCTCCAACACTATCACTTCTACTATAATAGAAAGTATGACACTGGCTGATGTACTTTGAGGAGAGAGTAAAGGAGAGCATGTCAAAGTTGTAATGATTTACACATGTAGGCCTACTGTTTTGTCATTCTGGTTCTTCCATCCCTTGCAGTTATTTGACTGTAATATTCTAAACCTATAGACTGTGTATAACAGTTTTTTTTATCTTAGTCCCTCATCTATCCTCATGGTGCTCCAAAGAGATTTTATAACAATAAGTTGTCTCCTTTTTTGTTTCCATCATTGTGTGTTTGTATATGTTTGCAGTTGCATAAAGGATTAAAGGAGAGAGCGCCCCTACCGTTACTACAAGATCTTTAAACAACACACAGGATTTTGGGCCATGACAACAAACCATGGCTCAATATTTCATTCTATAATACTGGACTTATTTTTCTACGAAGGTTTGAACTTCGAGAGTTTTCAAACAAGAGAGAAAAGTGTGTAGTGGGGGGGGGGGGGGGGGGGGTTTACAGCCTTAAAACATCTATAATAATTGTAAAAAATAAATATGACTACTTATACTCGCCTATTGAGGGTTATTTTTTGAACGCAAACCCCACTATATATACACATATATATGCAGAGGTCGGGTCATGTACGGCCATATACATAATTCATATTCTTTTTGAAGTTTTACTGGAAGCTACTGAGCAACGATTGGGGCAATGTAAGATAGATAGTGAGTTTTGAGAGAAAAACAGCATGAAGCATGTTGCATGTGCTTATACCAAATCAGCAGATTTGAAGTATATGTTGTGATAGCATTTTGGTTCCCTTATGATGTACAATATAGTATCTACAAAAAGTATTCACCAGCTTTATTAGTTTTATAAACAGAATCATGGCCACTATAATTTGTGTGTTTTTCTTTTCTATTTGGGCAAGAATGTACAAAAGAATAATTCCAATATATATGTAAATATATATATTCAATTAAACCAAGTTAGTATTTAGTAGTTGCACCTTAGGCCACAATCGGAGGACCTAGTCTGGTTGGATTTGTCTCAGTCCGGTTTCCACCTCTGGACACAGTAATTATACACTGAAAACAGAAATAAGAAGAAAGTAGACCCCATCTCATACAGAATTCTGTCCTGTTAAATTGAGGCAAAAGCCAGAAAAAAAAGCAGATTTGTGGCGGTGACAGTGGACTTCCTTGGCAGAAGCTTACTTAAACTGAAGAGCCCTCTAACAGAATGTGTGCATCACACCCCCACATATACACTGCATCTTGAAAGTCACTTGGGACTAAGAGACGGTGGGGTGTGAGAGGAGAGCGCGAACCAGAAGCCTCTTGATCTGCTGTGTACTAAAACCTCTCTTTGCAGTTATCTCACATCAAGCAAATGCAAATGGGCAGGCTTTGGCTGGTGAAAACACACACATACACACACACACAGAGGGGCGCGTATCCTTAAAGCAGTTGTGAGCACAAAGAGAGGGCATTATTCCAGGTGGAAGCATCAAGGAGAGCCTTAATGTTGTCCTACGAGTTAGAGGCACCTCTCCCCCTGTACACAGAAGAGGAAGAAAGGAAAAAAACAGGAGGAAGGAAAAACAGTCTGAACTTGTTTTCTGTCATTGAGGATGTCCTTTTACTTTCTCCTCTTTCCATGTTTAACGCAGATCAGCCTCTGTATTGCTGCCAAATATGCAAGCTTTAGTTCTGCACTTAAAAAAGGCAGAATCTGCAATTTCTCCTGCACTTTACTTCAAAAGGTCCAGAGCTCTGACATGGCTCTAGGCCTTTAGAAATACTGAGGTCAAAAAAATATACTTGCTATGATGAAAAAAAAAAAGATGAAAAAAGTATTTTCTACATTTGTACAGAATTAAATCATGAAAACTGTCTTTGTAATCAACTGAATGTTTCTATTCACCTTAACACATAACAGTACAGACCCCATCATTTTCAAGTATTTAAAAAATACATAAAATTAATTTTAAAGTCATTAGACTTAAATTGTGCAGATAAAGTCTGTTCTCCATGTTTTAGCTGAAGTTTAGACCTTATTTCGCCCCTACCGTAATTATTTGTATGGATGCGTATACACACTTACCTCTGACTGTCCACCTGCCTGAACACCAAGCATGCAATGACACCAGAAATCAGAAGGAAGTGGAGTATTGGAACATGATAAAATCTCTTAGCATCAAATAAATATAAAATAACTCCTACTCTTACTCTTAGTCACAGATCAGTCTAGAATGCAGCTGGGGCAAACATTCATAGCACAACCACCTCGAGACAAAATAAAAAATGTATTTAATAATCTAAAAAGTGGCTGCTGATTAATGTTAATGAAGTTCCCTTGGGCATCAGAAGCTTTTTGGCACACTTCTGTGCCCTCAAAAACAACAACAGTCATGTTAAAAGATAATTCAGCTATGTTTTGCTAAAGTAAAGTTACAGTTAGTGTTTAAGTGCTGCTCTCTATCAGGGAAATAACATCAATGGTCAAATATCTGGCACCTCTGTGTCAAGTTTTGAATCTTATTTTGAATCTTACCTAAAATTGTCTTTATCAGGAGCTCACCAATTAAACGATTCTGTATGTATGAGGATGTGTTGATTTGGATAGTTTTTGCAACAAGCAGCAATCTTGAGCCTGGAAAAAAAACAATGTAGAAGTTTTAAAAACGTGCAGTCCCCCATGTGGCCTGTTGGGGGCTGGCTCCAAAGGTGAGTCAATCTCTATAGACCTCGTGTAAAAGTGTAAACTTTACAGCACAAATAACCATGTCTTTGTTTTGGTCTAATGCTATAATACATGCATGACCACTGTGATTGACAAGCAGTGAGCCCCTTTGGGTTGGGCAGTCTCAGACACTGCCAACATGGTGACACAATCAGTCTTCACACTGAGCTTCCATACTAGGTGACATCATAGAGGGCTTGGCGAGTTGACTTGATGGCAAAGAGATTCATTTTGGTCTCATCTGACCACCACACTTTCAGCCGCTCCTCCTCTGAATCATTCAGATGTTCAGAGGCAAACTTCAAACGGGCCTGTACATGTGCTTTCTTGAGCAGGGGGACCTTGTGGGCACTGCAGGATGTCAGTCCTTCATGGTGTTCCTCCCGAGTAGTTCTGGGCTAATTCCTTCCTTGGAACTGCACGAGATGAGATCTTGCATGGAGCTCCAGACCGAGGGAGATTGGCAGTTATTTTATGTTTCTTCCATTTGTGAATATTGGCACCAACTGTTGTCACCTTCTCAGCCAGCTGCTTGGTGATGTTCTCGTAGTCCATTCCAGCCTTGTGTAGGTCCACAGTCTTGTCCCTGAAATCCTTGGAAAGCTCTTTGGTCTTGGCCATGGTGAAGAGTTTGGAATCTGGATTGATTGATAGCTTCTGTGGACAGGTGCCTTTTATACAGGTAAGGAGCTGAGAGGGCTCCCAGTGTCAGCTCCTTACTGGGAGCAGAAATGTGGCCGATTGATAGGAGATCAAATACTTATTTTATTCATGAAAATGAGAATTAATTTATATTTGTTTGTTATTGTTCTGTCTCTCACTGTTCAAATAAACCTACCACTGAAATTATAGACTGATCATTTCTTTGTTAGTGGGCAAACTTAAAGCTTTGTTAAAGTCAAATGCTAATTTTAAAGTTTATTCTCAAAGGAAAGGATTGTGAGCATGCATCTTTTTAAGGCACTTGTTTTTCTTATCAAATCACCAGTATTCTCATTGATTTATTATCAGTATTATTATGATTATTATGAATTTTATGTATCACTTCACGTCTGAATTCATAGTGTGTCAATATTGCTAAAATAAATGTGATTTAAAGATGCCAAAGATAAGTACTGGAAATCCTACAATCCTATACATCAAGCCTTGTGTCACAATCACCACTTTGCAATGATTATTACATGTCAGGTTCCATGTGTGTGTGTATGAGTGTGATTTACTTTTGGAGCTAGCCTCAGGTGGCCACTCAAGGAATGGCTCATTTTAGGTCACTGAATATACATTGTTACAGTTAATTATACACTAATGAAAACATTAATACAATTATTATACCTTAGATTACTCTAGATCTTTCACACTGCACCTAATTTGCCTAACAACAACCAGGTCTCCCAGCTGCTTCAAAGCAACAGTGAAGGTCAGGGAGTTCTGAAGTCTGTGTCAGGTATTGATGTTGATAATGAAGACATCCTGTGTGGTAAATGGATTGTACCCTGTACTGTTTGATTTTTAAGGTTAAGGTCAAGTCTGTGGTCAGCAGACACACACACACACACATACACACACACAATGACCCACACACTTCCACCTTGCCCTTGTGGGTTCATTATAAACGCTTTAGCAGACCTTATGCTGCAACCAGAGAGCTGCTAAAGAGTCCTGATGGATAGGTTGGTGAAGACCTCAGTCGGCAAGTCCTTTAACTAATAATCATTCACACACTTGCACTCGTCTGCTGAGCGCCCATCTGTCCTACACACCTGCCAATAGAGTTTGAGCTGCGTGCTGATATGGCGTTCGGTGGCTCCCAACAGACGATGCAGCCAGTCAGCAGTCAGGGCAGTCCTGATGACACACAGACACAGAAAAAGAAGAGAAGTCAGAGAAATCTTATTTTTAAATATATATATATATATATATATATATATATATATATATATATATATATATATATATATATTGTGTCTGTGTGTGAGTCTGTGGAGGGGTGTTAGAGATAGTCCTCTGTATTAACAACTTTCTCTTGAAAAGCGATGAAAAGTGTAATAAATAAAAGTATGTCATTCGCGTGTTGGTCACGTGCCATTCAGAAAATATTTTCATGTTCGTCTATTATCTATCCATGGTGCTCCAAAGATCTTTTATCACACAGATGTCCCACTCTCTCCTGATCGCTTGCGTCATTGCGTCTATATACTAGTGAGAGTGATCGAAGGAGTGAGTGCTACTGTTAATACAAGGTCTTTAAACAACACACAGACAGACATGTGGATGTTGCAGGCCGAGAGAAACAGGACTGTATTGTTTTAGAAGTTAAAACACACAGTAAAAAATGGCAAATGCTTATTTCTTAATTTCTTATCCCGATCTATTTAGCAGCCTCTCTCTTCACTTAATGCCCACAAGCCTGCCCCATGACACAGACTTGAATAGTTGTTCACTACTGGTTATGGGTACATTTCAAAACTTTTGTAGTAAAAATTCAATTTTACTACACATTATCAATTTTAAGATTTTTTATATTATATTTTGTAAGCATGTACTATGTAGTTATGTTATTTTTTATGTGTAGCCAGAAACTCAAACACACAGAAGCGCTAATTAGGGCCCTCAGAAAACTCTTGGCCAACTATCTCCTCTGACCTCACACTGATCCCTGTATTACACTGCCTAAAAAAACCTGTGTGTGTTATGTGTGTCGTAATTACTGCACAATCCTTGTCTTTACACTGCCATCATTATTGTTTTTGCATGAAAAACAGTGCCAATTCCACTGCAACACTTGAACCAAATCCCAACTCTAACCTGACCTGGTACCCCTTATGTTCACTTGTATTTCATTCTTCACAGCCATCAACTCATCCCATTTTGGCAAAATACTATGTCCCCTGTGATTTACACCCATGTGATTCATGTAAAGGCCTGAGCCAACACTAAGGACCATCATCAGGACTCATACTGATATGCACTCAGTAAGAACTTGATTAGGAAACTCCAGTGAGACCAGACAGATTTCATGCACCCATGGTCTTAAAATCTGTGCAAAGTCCACTAAACGTATTGTCCCGTCCATGAAACCCGGATGTCGTGTGATACAGCACATTGACATGCTGTAAGTAGCTGTTAGAAGGTGGTAAATTGCATATCCACACTGTCAGCAAGAAAAGGCTGGCATTCAGACAATGATTGACTGGTATTAAAGGGCCCCATGTGTGCCAAGAAAACATACAGGAAGGAGAATAAGGGTGAACAAAAGTGAGAGTAGATTTTGTGGTGGGATGCCAAGAACTTTCCTGTTTTTAATATTGACTTTTCACAGATGATTATTTGACCTCTCAATGAATATTAATGTTTCTATAAATACATTTAAGACACTACCTGGCTGAGTAGCCCGTGCTTAGCTGTGAGGTCTAAAGAGACAACAGGTGGTGCACACTTGGCTACACAAACAATACAGTAACAACAAATCTAAAGCAGAGCTACAATCATGATGTAAAAATCATGTTTACTAAATAACTGCATAAGCCTTTATTATTTACTAGTTATAGGTGAAGTAGGAGAACTACTATGCATCACTAGCAGTTCTGAAAATTTGGTAAATACTGGTGGAGAATGGTGCTTCAAGCCTCAGAAGCAGCTTCTTCCCTGCACTTTAGCCATGCTCTGTTGACTCCCCCCTCCCAAACACACACACACACACACAACCTGCACTACATATCACTTGCAATACCTCGCCCATTACAGGTGTAATATTATGGACTACCTTCATTGGACTACCTCTCTACTTGCACATGCGCATTTACTAATGCTGTACATGCTAACCTCAGTCTACATTTATGCATTTTATCTGTAACGTTTATATGTATATTCATATTTTACATCATATTTTATAGTTCATATTTTTTATTGCTCTTATTTTTATATTCGGCTCTTCCTTGAACTGGGACCTAAATGTGAGCTGGTATAACAATAAAGTTCCTTGAATCCAACTGAAGTGACTTCTTGATAGGCTGTGAAAAACTCCAGATGTTGGATGACATGTTTGGGTCTTCTGTGGCCTGTGTGGGTGAGCATCTCCAAGTTGCACACCTGTTTGATGTCATAAGCGCAACAACAGCATGATGTGCTCAGAGTCACTGGCCAATTTGCTGCATTTAGTGTCACTCAAGTATTTAGCAGTTATGCAAAAAGTTTCTCATTAGTTTTTTTTTGCAAAATTATTATTGTACATCCCTATGTAATATAAATCCTGATATTACATTTGTTTATGATCAATGATGAGATATGCACCTTGACCTGGCACCTGGTGTTTATTTATCCTGTTTGTTTTAAATCCACATGATGAAATTTCAAATCTGCAGATCCAATATGAAAAAATGGTTTTCATTTTTCTGAAATTCTTTTAATTTAAAAAGAAAGCTAGTTTAGTCTACTCTTTAAGCAATGTCACTTATCGATGTTGATGAAGATTCTCAGTCATCCAGGTCATCATACGTAGAGAAGATTGAAGCAAGGCGTCTGGACTTGTAGAGTTTTCTAGAAGACGTTTCGCTGCTCATCCAAGCAGCTTCATCAGTTCTAACTGTTTGGTGGGGAAACATGGTTTATATGTGGTTACGGACCTCAGTGGGTGGGTCTGGGTAAAACTTTAAAAAACTTACAAACAATAGCACTAAATGTTTCCATACTTACCTGTGATGTTCTGGCTGACTGGGCCAGGTGAGTCTAACGACTGGCTAACGACTATGAAACTGCCGGAGGAGGACTGATTGACAGCCCTTTGTTCTTACTGTGAGTATGTGTAAACTTCCTGGGAATGGATGGAATCACTGCATTGTATGTGGTAGAAAGATGATGTCTGAGGCCACCACCTCTGTTAAGGGAAGGTTTTTCCAGCTTAACATAGATGGCTTCCTTAACTCCTCTTTCATACCACCTTTCCTCCCTGTCTAAAATGTGAACGTTGTTGTCCTCAAAGGAGTGTCCTTTGTCTTTGAGGTGGAGGTGAACAGCTGAGTCTTGTCCTGAAGAGGTGGCTCTCCTGTGCTGAGCCATTCTTCTGTGGAGTGGTTGTTTAGTTTCTCCAATGTACAGATCAGAGCATTCCTCACTGCACTGGACTGCATATATCACATTGCTGTGTTTCTCCCTGGGAATCTTATCCTTCGGGTGAACCAGTCTCTGTCTCAGTGTTGTCATAGGTTTGAAATGGACCGGGATGTCATGGTTGTTGAAGATCCTGCGGAGTTTCTCTGATACTCCTGACACATATGGAATGGAGATGTTCTTTCTCCGCCTGGTGTTGTCCTTCTTCTTGTTGTTGGGTGGTCTTGTTTTTGTGGTTTTGATGAGTGCCCACTTCGGGTAGCCACATGTTTGCAGGGCCTTCCTGATGTGGTGTTGCTCCTTCTTCTTCCCCTCTGAGCTGGTGGGTACAGTTTGTGCTCTGTGCTGCACAGTCCTGATGACTCCCAGTTTGTGTTCCAGTGGGTGGTGTGAATCAAACAACAGGTACTGGTCCGTGTGTGTGGGTTTCCTGTACACTTCCACATTGAGGCTCCTGTCCTCCTCAATATGTACTGTGCAGTCCAAGAAGGCCAGATTGTTGTCCTTGGTGTCCTCGCGAGTGAACTTGATGTTATTATCCACTGCGTTGATGTGTTCTGTGAACCGTTCCACTTTGTTAGTCTTGATTTTGACCCAGGTGTCATCCACATATCTAAACAGTGGGTGGGGGTGGTTCCAGGATAGGAACTCAGGGCTCTTCTCTCCACTTCTTCCATGTAGAGGTTGGCCACAATAGGAGACACAGGTGATCCCATCGCACAGCCGTGCTTCTGTCTGTAAAAGTTCCCATTGTACTGGAAATAAGTGGTGGTCAGGCAGAGGTCCAGCAGGTCACAGATGTGGTCTGGCGTTAGGTTGGTTCTCTCCTTGAGTGTGCTGTCTTGTGTGAGGCACGTCCTTACCATCTCTGTGGCTTCTGATGTAGGGATGCAGGTGAACAAGGAGGTGACATCAAATGAGACCATGGTGTCATCTGGGTCCATTTGGATCTTCTCCACCTTGTTCACAAAGTCCTGCGAGTTGTGAATGTGATGTGGTGTGTCACCTACCAGTGGTGTCAGGAGTTCTGCCAAGTGCTTAGCCACGTTGTATGTGACTGAGTTTGTGCTGCTGACGATGGGTCTGAGGGGGACTCCTTCCTTGTGTATCTTGGGGAGTCCATACAGGCGTGGAGTGGCTTCCCCCGGATACAGTCGAAAATAGAGCTTGCGGTTGATGATTTGGTCCTTCTCCAGTTTTTGTAGGTAGCTGACTAGTTTCTTCTTGTAGTTTCCGGTGGGGTCCCTCTTCAGTGTCTCATATGTGGCTGTGTCACTGAGGAGTTCTGTCACTTTGGCGTGGTAGTCCTGTGTGTTGAGCACCATTGTGCATCTTCCTTTGTCTGCTGATAAGATGGTGATGTCCCGGTCCTTTTGTAGTGCAATCAGGGCCTTCCTTTCATCACTGGAGAGGTTGGATGGCGGTGCTTTAGCAGTGGAGAGTGTGGCTGTGACCTTCAAGCGGAGTTGCTCAGCTTCTGTGTCTGTCAGGTTGTTGTTCTTGATGGCTGACTCTGTGGCTGTGTTGAGGTCCACCACTGGAATCTGCTCTGGCGAGATGGCAAAGTTGAGTCCTTTGGCCAACACGTCTTTTTCCGGCTGGCTCAGTTGTCTGTCTGAAAGGTTCTTTACCCATTTGTCCTGGGTGTCCTGCTGTGGCAGTGAGTGGTCTTCCCTCCTCCATGTGTGAAGGTTAGCTGTATTTTTAACAGAGAAAACAGTTTTCAATTTATGGAATTTGCGTTTTTGTCGTTCCTTACCACTGGTGTGCTGTGCCGTCTGGACTTTTTCAGTCAGTTTGATGACTTCATCCATGACTTCGCTGGGTAGGAGGGTGGCAAGCTGTGATCTTGTCTGCTCCGTGGTGACCATGAGAGTGTCTATGGTGAAGTTGATCTGTCTGATCCTTTCGTTGAGGAGTTGGTTCTGGGCTTTCTGCAGGATGGTGTCTGCTCTGTGGCCCTTGACAGTGGATCCGAGTCGTAGGCTGTTCGGGGTTAACTTTTCCTGTCTGCATCTCAGGCTGAAGCGTAGGTGGTTCCTGTAGTCTGCCAGTTTCCTAGAGGTCTTTTCATGTTCCCTCACCAATCGTAGGGTGTCCTTCCCAAAGTGATTGGCAACATGTTGATGAAGATTCTCAGTCATCCAGGTCATCATACGTAGAGAAGATTGAAGCAAGGCGTCTGGACTTGTAGAGTTTTCTAGAAGACGTTTCGCTGCTCATCCAAGCAGCTTCATCAGTTCTAACTGTTTGGTGGGGAAACATGGTTTATATGTGGTTACGGACCTCAGTGGGTGGGTCTGGGTAAAACTTTAAAAAACTTACAAACAATAGCACTAAATGTTTCCATACTTACCTGTGAGTCACTGTCACTTATCGATTTTAACATGCTAAGCATGATATTTTTATTATTATTATTATTGTATGATCAGCTGACAATTTCTCACTGCAATAAATATCCTGCATCCCTTAATACACTTGTGAAAGCAGAGGGGTGTATCCTGACAGTTGTTACTTTCATTATAAGATGTTAAGGCTCCTGGAAATATCAGTAAAAAAATTAAACCTTTTCCCTTCGACCACCAAAAGTAAACATCTGTTTTAAATCTGAAGAAACTCCATCAAGCTATCCATGTCCACAAGATGGACTTGACAAGACCGACAAGTGGAGAACATGTGGCTTACACCTGCTGAGGCACCAGAAAATGAAGCCAGAAATGCTCAGACATGAGCTTGGTTTTGATATGTGATGCAGTTCACTCTGCTTTCAATGTCAAACTTTGACTAAAATAAGAGAGCCCAACACCCCGAAGTCTCGTTGTGTGTTTTATTTGTCCATTTCAAAGTGTCTGCCTGTGTTTTAGCCTTGGCTTTCTGCCAGTCCAGTGCTGTCACTGGAACATGTGCATCAAAAATGATTGCACTTTGCTCACATGTTGTTGTGATGGTGTGTAGATTAGGAGTAGCAAGTAGCATGTCATGATTAAAAAAGGGCAGCGTGAAGGGGACGTGTCCACTGAGAATGAAAAATTAAAAACGGTGTTCTGTCACTTTGTAATTTAAAGCAAATCTGCAGGGGGCATGTTCTTTTACACATTAGCAATGGCAATGCATACATACCCTATAATTTACTGATACATCAGCATCCTTCACTATGTTTGTTGCCTACATTAATAGCAGGAGGTATAAATGCATAAAAATAAAAGTGGCCAGACAGTGGCTTTTTAAATAACACCTACTCTCTAAGGTCAGCAATATTTTTCTTATGTTAGAAAATCCCTTCAACCCCTTAATCAGCTTAGTGCTTCACCTCACATCAGGCCAACCGCCATGTGTGACATGGAGGTGGGTGGGCTGGTGGTGTCAGGACTAAAGGGTGGACATAGTAAGGAAGACAGTTTACACATACTTAATTCTAGGAAAGTCCCGATCAGGTTTTTTTGCCCTTGAGTCCGAGTCCAAATCATTTGATTTTGAGTATCCGCCGATACCAAGTCCTGATCCGATACTTTTTGGGTTCTCTGCAAAGGCAAATAACACGTTGCACCATATAAATGATACTGCAATGACTTTGCCTGTTATTGCAAGCAAAACTGTGTGTCCAGAGCGCTTCACACTGACTGTTCATCACTGTCAAATCGACTGTGGATTTCCACATGTGCGCTGCTTTGCCAAACTGCTCGAAAGGCATTGCCGCCGACTTTAAATGGATCAGCCTTCCCAAGCTAGGACATTTGACACATGCAGCGGCTCATCGAGGAACCCCGGACCTCTCGCACCAAAGGCGACTGTCATACCCCTACACTACAAGACACAGAACCACCGTGCACAGAAGGCGTTAACTTTGACAGCCCTAAAAATATATATATCCGAGTCCTGATCAGGAGGTAACGTCTGATTCCGATCAAGTCTGAAATCATGTAGCCCGATTTCCGATCACATGATCGGATCGGGACATCCCTACTTAATTCACCAGTACACAGTCCACAGTCCAATTTTTTGCTCAGAACACCCAGGAGTAGTTGTGCCTACAGGAATACACCACCAGCACAGTGGTCTGGAGACAGTTTCCGTGGCACAAGTCTACAAAATCCTGGATAAGTTCTCTGCACTCCCTGTCTGTGATGAGGCTGACCACTGCAGAGTCATCAAAGAACATCTGTAGATGGCAGTTGGGTGAGAGGTGTTTGAATTTTGCAGTGTATAATGTAAAAAGGATTAGGGCAAAAACAATTCCTTGTGGTGCTCCCGTGCTGCAGATGACCACGTCAAACACACAGCCCTGTGCCCTTATGAACTTTGGTCTATTTCTAAGGGTTCAACAGCAGAAAAATGAATCTTCAAAGCAACAAGGATGTTCCATTTACTACTCAATTGTAAAAGAAATCCAGCTGACACTTACTACTAGGCAGACACACTACACTTGAATGTTTGAATCTAGCTTAGAATCAGACCCAGAAAATAAAATCCTGTATCCTTACATTCTTACAGTCAATAGGTCAGTTAATGCACAAGACACTTTGCTGTAATACATTATGTGTGTGTAAGAGTGTGTGGCAGCCAACCAAGACAGTGATTAATTAAATCCTGTGGGATCTGTGTTCATTGCAGAAGAGGGAGAGTGCTACACATTCAGTTGATAGACACCTCCCATGGCAATAGATGATGTATTACACTGCACAGAGGGCTGTCAGAAGATTACAATCAGCTAGTAGACCTTGTCCAACCCACTGGCCAATATACAGTACAGCACCTGAGGAACCAAATTACAATGACAGTATAATCATCCCATCCTGTGGGATATGGGCACTTCTATACACCTGCTTGAGTGGGTATGCTCAAACTTCAATTCACAAAGTATTACTTTAAGGACTGGATCCTAGGGAGACCCTAGAGACCCTTTCACGTGAAAATGCCAAGAATTGTCTATTTACGGAAAAAAATTAACCACCGATGGCAGTAAATAATAATAATAGAAAAAAATGTACTAAATTGTATCAGTTAATGAAATTAAAGGTAGGGTAGGATCTCATTCTGATGCACTTTTTGTTAAATTAGCATACCTTCTCTTTACACTCTGATAGCAACTGATTAGACAGTTTCGCATCAAAACAAAATATATGAAACATCTGCAGAAGCAATAAGACACTAAAAACATCATCCAATCATCCTGGTGGACCCTGTACGCAACTATTGATCGGCTTGTTAATCTCCTCCTGCTCTGCGTGTACCAGAGAAGTACATGCACTGGATGCGCATGAACGTTGAGCTAAACACTGGATTGAAGCAAGATGGCAGAGAAATTACCAGCCAATTTACACATTTTCCCTTAATATCACATTTAGGGTGGGCAACCATATCAAGTAAATCGGAAGTAGCTGATCGCCCCTTTGTTTTAAAGAACAAAAGGCTCATTATCATGGCTGCTTTGGTTTAATAAATGCTTACAAATATAAATGAAAGATACTAAATTTAAGTTGTCAACATAGCATTTAACCAAACATTTAACCAAAGTGCTGTCAGGTATGTCAGACTGACATGTCTGCTGCTGGATTCCAGTTGTTTCTGTGAATTGCCATTACTGCATTCCGTGATGTCACATGTATGTCCTCTACTTGTCAATATTTCAGAACTAACAGTATTATATTATTGAGTTACTGCTCTTTTGGAAAGTGTAAATTAATATATATGAATATGAATTTTCATCAATTGTTCATTTTCTTTTTATTATTGTTATTATTAGTGGTAGCCATGGTAGTAACAGTATTATTATTAATAACTTATAAGCATGGCAATGTCGCACCATGACTTGAGTGTGACTTTAAAGAAAATTGGCCACCATGTAGGCATCCAAGGCAGAGGAAGTTCAAGCTCGGCTGGACTGTTAAGTTAATTACACTGTGCAACTCTAATAATAATCAGTTACTCATGCAAGTAGGCTAAATGTTAAAGACAGCGGTGCTACAGCAACCCACTTGTTCGTTTTACTACAAGTGGGAAAGATGGTGTTGATACAATAAGACCCCAGTGTCCGAGCCTTTCCAGCAGAAATGAGTGCCCACCAGAAGTGCCATCGGCTCCAATAACAGCAGCAAATTACTGTGTAGTTCACCAAACTAGCAGTGATTTCTCTTTTGTTGTGGCACTGAAGCCATTGCCTTATTACACCTTTCAGTATATACACTGAAAAGGAAGGTCGTTTCTGAATTTAACAGTGTACTTACATTTCACAATGTTTAAGTCATTACGGTGAATGGGATGCTTGTATCCTCATAGGCAGTTAGTGCTTAAACATCCCTCGTTCATTGAAGGTCTTTATGTCCAAAGCATCTTCATTTTATTTCTCAGTGAACAGCAGCCACTTGGGGAAGCACTTGTCATTGCCCCTGCTGCTGGTATTCCAAGTACTGAACACCTCTTTGAAGCAATGCTCTTTTATGGATGATTTTTTTTTTTTTTTTTCTTTGGAGGCCTGGAGCTATGAGTACACACTCAGCCCTCAGAGCTGTCATCAATGTGTCCTTTCCTCAGTAAACAAGGAGAAGAAATAAAGCCAACGTTGTAAAGAGCTCCCAGGTGAACACGTGGCTGCCGGCTGATGCAAACATCTCGTCTTTTTCTGTCTCTTTAAATTGGTTCAGACATTCTTAGCTGATGTAAGCGTCCGGCTCTCATTATGGATCGCAGAGGATTTCAGTTGACGTCTGATTAATCAGAGTGCCATCGGCCTAACAGCGTGGCGCAACAATGGTGGAAGTACGCCTGTTTTGATTGAGAAACAGAAAAGGGTATCTTTAAAGCATGTTTAAAATCACACATATACACACAGCAGATGCTATAAAAAGAGCAATTCTGGCAATAATGCAGATTGACCACTTAATTCCCACTAGTCTGTCCGTCGCACGTCAACAGAGGCGGCCAGAGATCAATACGTCTATTACTTGATATAAGAAGAAAGGGGCGAAGGGGAGAAAGAAAGATGCCCAAGGCCGACATGTTGTATCTCATATCAAGATAATAACCCTGGTGGCCTTCTGACAGCTGTCCGGATAGAAAATATGATGAGGGACAGAAGACGAGGGAATAAGGTCGACTGAAAGTAGGAGAAACACTGTTGCAAGGAGAAACAGGCTGCTAAAATGTTTGATAAATGACTCCATGACTGGGATAGACTGTTGTTAACATGCTATACACACTACATGTAACGTAAGAAATGCAGGACCTGGTTTGTGTGCATAATTTGTTCCGTAAACATGCTTGTAATTCAAAGCACTCGTATATCCGTGTGCATTTCCCTATAAGAAATAATTAAGAAAAACTCAGATGATTCGCTCCACAACCCAAAAATATTGATATAAAAATGATACAAAATATAAAGGAGGGTTATTGTGTAGACAACTTCCACTATCACTAATGGAATCGGGAAAGTTGTAATTACATGATGTTTGATAGACAAACCATATACACACAACTTATATTGCAAGACAAGACATTTATCAAGTTGAAATTTAAAATTTTCATTAGATGAAAATCCGGTTTTTAATTTTGATATCCAAGAATCCGTGCTTTGTTTTTAAAACATCTTCTTTCTAAATGTCAACAATAAAAAACAGTATTTCATTAAGTGACTATCATAGCTTCAGTATATTAAAACTGTAGAGACAGTTGAGGACTGCAGCCATGGGTATCAATTAGGACACAAGCACATAGTCGTACACACAAGCTACACGTCTCCACACCAATACTCAGGTGATTCGTCCTAATATCCCTTCATATGCAGGCAGTGCAGAAGAGAAGCACAGGTGGGTCTGTCGTCATATAGGAAGAGATATACTTTAACTTTATAAGCAACAGCTTGAATAGTTTGAGGTTTTGGGGGCTGCAGGATAACACTTAATTACAAAATGTCTAATCTGTGACAGCTCACCTGTCTGGGGTGAGACTTGTCAGTTACAATTATATTAAAAAGGTATTAATGTAAATATATGGCTCTTCACCAGGGCACTGGGAGAGACAGGACAGACCCCACATTGTTTACATTGTTTACATTGCCAATGTAAACTAAAAAAATATTTTCATTTTGACAACTCTGGCTAGCATTGAAAATAAGTTATTCAATAAATTCAACATAGTAGCCAACATATGGCATAGATGGCAGTGTGCATGAGAGCAGCCGGCCTTTGGTCTCCTGTATGGTGTCTTGTGCACATAATGCACAAAATGAAAGAAACCCTGAGGCATGAATTTTTTTACAGCTTTGTTTTACAGCATCCTTCAGAGGTCAGCACAGAAAACATGTAAATACACAAAACATGAATCAAGAAAGCATCCTCACACAACCACACACTACAAATGCAGTGCAGGCATTTAAATTAATTCTCAGTACCTAATCCGCTAAACCACTGGTAAAAATAATATTATAGATAATCTATAAAGCATAGTTTAACAGCCCCCTGTGATTTCAGGCAGTGTGAAATCATGCAGTAGCACAAGTATGAGTTGTATCTGCACTGTGTTTTCGTGTTAATGTATTGGCCCCCCAGATATTTTTGAATTTTGAATTGGCATCAGCATCCTACACTGATAATCCAAGTGAATTTTAAACTCAGGAAATGAGCAGATTGTACAGGTGCAGAGCCTCATATCTCGTCGCCAACATTATCGTTACTTCACATGACCTGCTAGAAGCCCTGCGTGTGCCTCTATGTTTGGCTTCAGTTTGTTTTTTTTTTTTGTCTGCATGTGACAGAACTTATCCCTCAGTAAAGCTAATCAAGGGTGAGATGGTGGGTGTGAGGAGGAAGGGGGTATGCTGACGGAGAGGTTTGGGCAGATGGACAGACAAACAGGCTCTGCTTCGTCAGCACAGTCTGACCTGATGAGAAGGGACAGAAGATTGGAAGGACGGAATGAAGGAGAAGAAAAAGTAGAGGCAAGGATGGGGAACCAACCTTTCCTTTGTAGAAAATACTAACTAATAAATAGGAGTTCTGTCCATTACACCACATACATAATTGGCTTAATCTCTTTTAATTAAACTTAGATTATATGTTACAATTGTAAAGTGAAATAAATAAAAAACAAATGCCACATCTCCCAAAACAAATGCTATAGCTAGCTTTTGATCGGAGGTCCCATGGTGAAGATGGTGAGCCCTCCCCTACCTGAACAGTACGGCTATCCGACAGACGCACATAGCATGTTTTTATCATCCTTCCTCAAGGTAAGATCTTTAATGGCACCGATGTCTCATTGTCTCCTGATCGCCTGCATCACTGCATGTTTGTGTGTGTATGTAGTAGCGTGATAATCAAAGGATTACGAACCTATTTAATACAAGATCTTTAAACAACATGCACGTTTTTGGGCCATGTCAACAAACAAGACAGACAGCTGAATGCTGCGGGTCGAGTGACAGAGGACTTTAACCTAATGCTGGACCTTCAAACATGATGCTCGCCAGCTAACTTGCTACTTTTACCTTCAAGATGTTTTCTTTGATTATTTGCACCCTACTTTGGAACAACAAATAAGTGGGAGACCACCAGCTACAAAACAGTCTTGGGAGAACAATGTGTTTTATTTTCAGGAGGGGGGGTCGTAAATCAGGTTTCATGTGAAAAAAGTCAGATTTAATTTTTAGGCCATATCCTCTTGCATAATTTGGCAATGAACTTCTCTGCTATGATCATGTTACATATGGAGCTGTCCAGAGCTGTTTAAAACACTGTAACCCATCTGTGAAACACAGAGGTGGTAGTATCATGGTTTGGACCTGTTTTGATGCAAAAATTCTAGAGGATTTACACACTTTCAATATTTCACTTTCACAGCAGTTTATTAAATGCTATGCTGTGAAAATGACAGCAAAACATAATGATATACAGACAATACATAGGTGGCTCACATGCTGGGTTAGGGTGGACCTTGAGATCCACATAAGTTCTGCAGTGTCAGCATTTTACGTTATTCACTTCATCCACTGTAAGCCTAATTACTCCAAACTCCAAAGATGTCCATCTATGTTGGCCTTGTATGTAGAAAAAAGTGGAATATTGAGAGTTTAATCAGTCTTAATTAAAGATATAAATATGTAACATTACTCTTCACATGCGTAAGCAGATCCCCAGATGATCTTATCAAGTCTTTACGTTTTTCCTCAGTTTTGGGAGAACAGCAAAGACACTTCCCTTCAGTGCGATACACGCAGGTGAAAAGGTAAATGGAGAATGCAGAGAGGAGCAAATATAGGTGAGATCAGTGAGAGAAGTGGTGAGATAACAAGGCGGAGGGAACAGAGGAGTGCACAAGAACAAATTTAAAAAGCAGCAACTTTTTTCAGAAAGATATGAGTTCTGAGATGAAAAAAAGGATAATTATTTTCTTATTTTAAAACATCCTTGTCCAATCACCTATCAGCTGGCACCAGGTACCAAGTCACATGCAGTCCATATCATCTTATGAAACTTACAATTTTACTGCAACTCGAGTATGTTTTTGTCTGTTGGAATGTCAGACATCCACCCAAAGAAAAGTCTCTTTTTTGACATTTGTGTATGGATTTGTCTCCAAGGGAACCTTTCAAATGATTACTTTTTAAAACTAACAGTGCACAGAAAATATAACTATTTGTAAATTGTGTAGGAGTTTAGTTTGAAGCGGTTTCACTTCAGTGTTTGCAAAAGTCCAATGCTGTGGCCTATACAATATAAATATTTTATCATTGCTATGCTGACACTACAGATTCAGCCACTTTTAGGGCGCAAAGACAAATTCTCTGGGCGATGACAAATGTGTTTTGAGTACACCGTAATTGCTGGTTTCACAAACATATAGATGTAGATATAGATACAGGTGCTGGTCATATTATTAGAATATCATGAAAAAGTTGATATAGTTGAGTAATTCCATTCAAACAGTGAAACTTAATATAATGTATACATTCATTTCACACAGACTGACTTCAAGTGTTTATTTCTTTTCATTTTGATGATTATAACTGACAATGAAAAACCCAAATTGAGTATGGAAATCAGAATATGACTTAAGACCAATACTAAGGATTTTCAGAAATGTTGGCCAACTGAAAAGTATGAACATGAAAAGTATTAGCATGTACAGCACTCAATACTTAGTTAGGGCTCCTTTTTGCCTGAATTACTGCAGCAATGCAAAATGGCATGGAGTCTATCAGTCTGTGGATCTGCTCAGGTGTTATGAGAGCCCAGGTGAGGTCTGATAGCTGCTCTTCTTCATTATTGGGTCTGGCGTATGGCATCTTCCTCTTCACAATAAGTCAGGAGAGTTGGCTGGCCAATTAGCAGGTGCCAAGTCCTGTCTAAAACTGCTGGAAGATGAAATCTGCATCTCCATAAGGTTTGTCAGCAGCAGAAGGTATGATGTGCTCTAAAACTTCCTGGTAGATGGCTGCATTGTCTTGGACCTTAGAAAACACAGTGGACCAACACCAGCAGATGACACTGCACCCCAAACCATCACTGACACTGACTGTGCCTCTCCTCTCTTCCTCCAGTCTCTGGGACCTTGATTTCCAAAGGAAATCCAAAATTTACTTTCATCTAAGAACATAACTTTGGACCACTCAGCAGTCCAGTCCTTTTTGTCTTTAGTCCAGGCGAGACGCTTCTGACGATGTCTTTTGTTCAAGAGTGGCTTGACAGAAGGAACGCAAGAGCTGAAACCCATGTCTTGCATACGTCTGTGTGTGGTGGTTCTCAAAGCACGGACTCCAGCTGCAGTCCACTCTTTGTGAATCTCCCCCTCATTTTTGTATGGGGGTTTGTTTCACAATCCTCTCCAGGGTGCAGTTATCCCTATTGCTTGTACACTTTTTTCTACCACATCTTTTCCTTCCCTTTGCCTCACTATTAATGTGCTTGGACACAGTGCTCTGTGATCAGCCAGCCCTTTTGTGTCTTGCCCTTCTTGTGCAAGGTGTCAATGGTCGTCTTTTGAGCAACTGACAAGTCAGCAGTCATCCCTGTGGTTGTGTAGCCTACAGAAATAGACTGAGAGACCATTTACTGGCCTTTGCATATAGTTTGAGTTAATTAGCTAATTAGAGTGTGGTACCAGGTTTCAAAATTAAAAGACAATTGAAATATCAGTCCGTGTGGAATAATTGTATACATTATACAAGTTTCACTTTTTGAATGAAATAACTGAAATAAATCAATCTTTCATGACATTCTAATTAGATGACCATCTGTATAGATATACATAGATAGGGACTGGCTCCAAAAGTCACATCTTAAAAAAAAGTACAGACTCTTGGACTTTCAAAAACATGGTAATTCTAAAAACAGATTGATATAAAAGGTACTACATTTTTTTGCACCGGATTTTATTAAATGCAATATTAATCCACAAAGGACAATGTGGATGCAACCAGAAGTGACCTGACGATACCTCACAGGTGAACCACTTTCGGTCAGACTGCATTGTCTGACCGAAAGTGAGTCAAAAAATAGAACAAGTTAAGGCTTATATTTTAATTATTTTGTTGTGCATGCATGGACAATTTGTGGCTGGAGTTTGCACAATAATGTGTGTGTGTATATATATATATATATATATATATATATATATATATATATATATATATATATATATATATATATAAAAAAAAATATGTGAGTAGATGTGTGTCCATGAATGTTTGAGAAATCTTTATATTTTGACCTAGTTTTGATGCATGTGTATGAAAAAATTACTTTGGTGTAAACGGTGCAATAATGTATGATTTGGTTGTATAGGTGTGTGTGTGTATAAATGGATGTGGTTCACGAATGGAAATAAGCTGTCGACTACAATACGGCATGTTTACATTTATGTAACTCACTTTATATGTTCATTACGGGCTGGGGATACATCACATGACATTTTCTCATTCTTAACTGATTTTAAAAAGACTAGGAGGACACACTACCAGACTGGCTTCAGCAGATTTTTTTATGATGATGGGGTCACACACTAAACTGCTCCTGATAAGGGATCACAGACTACATGATTTTTCAAACCAACTAAAGCCAACTGAATACAGCAAACATACCAGCTGGTGGTGGTAATGCGGCAATTTGTTGTTTGCCAAAAAACTGACGACTGCTTGGAAAAAACACAGCGAAGAAAAAGCAGGTTTGGATCAAGTAGTGGTGATAAATTCACACTACCCGTCTGTGTCCAGATTCGGCCAGAGCAATTGAATGAATGGGACTGAGGTCGAGTCGGGTCTGTCCCACTCACACACTTGTAGCTTCACATCTTCACCCCCTCACACACTAACAGAAAAAAATAAATAAAACTGAATTGAATTGAATGTTAACATGCTTGGGTGATAATCAAGACTAGACAAAGTACAGCCTTCGGGCCGTGTGTCCCTTCAATGATGAACCGAACCAGTTTGCAAATGACAATCCACCTAAAAATAATAAAGGCGGCAAAATTCAGCCGTTGATCACAGCATTACTGATGACACCCACCGAACCCTTACTGCCTCACTGCCTCTTGGTAGAGGAGAGAGTCTACACTTTAAAAATGGTGTGCCTAACTTTCAGAAATTAGTTTTAACTCCAATAGTTTCCTTCAATAAAATTATCATCATACAATCAACCCACACTCAAAGTAAACAGTAAATGACTGCATATCTTACAATGAAAAAAAATGTAACAAGATGATATTAATACACTGGCGAAAAAAACTGGGAACATTTAAAGAACACAATGTAACTCCAAGTCAGTCACACCTCTGTGAAATCAGCCTGTCCAGTTAGGATCAACACTGATTGTGAATCAGTTTCAGCTGCTGTTGTGCAAATGGAACAGACAACAGGTGGAAATGAGGCAATTATCAAGACAGCCCTATAAAGGAGAGGTTCTGCAGGTGCTGACCACAGACCATTTCTCTCTTCTCATCCTTTCTGCCTCCGTAGGGAGGTCATACAGGCACGTGGAAGCCACACACACTACTGAGCCTCATTTTGACCTCCATGGGTTAATAATTTTGATTTACATTGATCATTTTTATGTTATTTTGTTCTCAACATATTCCACTATGTAATGAATGAAGATTTTCATTCATTTTATTTATTGAGATCTAGGATGTGTTATTTTATTTTTTTTGAGCTGTGTATAAGTAAAAGTAGATACTTTAACCAGGCAGTGTCAGTATTTTTAATTAAAAAAAAGAATAATTGCCACACCCAGGCAAGACACACATGGTGAGATTCCTGCTTCCATCCCATCTCAGCACCACTTGAACTCCTTCGCCTCTATCTGTATTAACCTGGATTCTAAGCGGAGTTAAGATGCTAACATGGTGACAGTCTGAGTCTGCAGAATCTCCAAAGACATAAAACTGCTCTTAAAAAACCTAAGTATGACATCACAGACTGTCCATTCCTTGGTATATACCAGAGGTCACCAACAGGCGGACCACAGTCTGGCTCCGGACCCAGAAGCCGCCCCATATGCTTGCAGAGAGTGGTGAAGACTAACATCACCAGGACTCCTCTGCACCCTCTGCAGAGCATCTACCAGTGCAGAGTCCACAGGAGACCTTCCACCATCATCAAGGACCCCACCCACCCCCCACAAGGTCTGTTTACTCTCCTTCCCCTCAGGCCGAAGATACAGGAGTGAGGTGCAAGACCACCAGACTCAGGAACTCTTTCTTTCCCTCCGCATATAGCATATATCATGGTGAATAAATAACATACATACACCCCTTCCTTTCACCTTATTTTGAAATGCAGCCCTACTTTTATTCATATATATATATATATATATATATATATACATATATATATATATATATATATATATACATATATATATATATATGTATATATATACATATATATATATACATATATATATATATATATATATATATACATATATATATATATATGAATATATATACATATATATATATATATATATATATGAATATATATATATATATATATATAGCATATATATATAACATATATATATATATAGCATATATATATGCTATAGGTGCTATTGATGTAGCAGGCTGTTAACATGTTTACCTCTGTGGTAAATATGACTTGAACATGGAGGTCTGTGGGGACTGCCTCACAGCAGCCTCCTCTGTGCAGGGAACATGTTCCTCTCACACTAGTACCACCTTACCGATCCATGTGGTACCTGTTACACTGTTACACTCTGTTCATATCAGGGTCTGTTTGCCATTATAGCCACCACTCATGTTCTGCTCTGTTCATTGTATGTCTGTAATGTCATGTCAATTTATAGCCTTACTTTTAGATTACATTGTTTACTTTGTTTGATTGTTATTTATCTTATTTTTTATTTTATTTTTTAACCCATGCATGCTTCTTATTTCATGTTAATTGTTATATGTACGGCAAATTCCTAGTAAACCTCTTCACTTACATGTATCTAAATGTCTACACTTGCTGAACAGTTGGTTCATCTGACTGTTTTTACTCTCTGATCATGAAGATGTTACTGCATTTACAAGAAATGAGCAGTCTTGACCTTCTACACCAATTGCTTGACGTGGTGTTAATTTTGTTACCTCGCTCCAAAATGTGATCACAACTCAGCTGCAGCACGTGTGCACTTTTACTTGGATCAAGTGGCATATTATGTTTTGCAATTAAATTTACCCTATGGGTGAGGTTAGACTCAAGGCAGGGACAATGCTCACAACAGTGTTTTTGTCTTCTACAGCACATAAAGTACATATGATATATAACCAAAACACACACATCACTGCACAGTTTTCCTCCTGAAGCCTTTTAAAATATTCTTTTTCCCACAGACGCCAAACTTAGCACCCCACAAGTATGACAGAATGAGCAAGAGATAAAACGAGAGAATCAAAAACAGGAAGACAAGAAGGCACCCTTGCAAAAAAACAAGCAGCAACAACAATGAAAAATGGCGGCATGCACAACAACCTGCCGACATCAGTAAGATGGAAGAACCCGGGCAGAGGAAGGTGCAACGAAAGGAAACAACTAACAACAAGGCAGCCGCAACAAAACATTGTCATCCCTAACAACCACACTTCAAATGTGGGCAGCGCTGTGCTGCCAGTGCCGTTACCGTTCACCACTCTGCTCCTATCAGAGAAGAAATTAATGACTACCACCTGCCCCAGCAGAAAGGGGGACGCTGACAAGAAGAACAAAGCACTTTTTGGTGAATGGTAAAAACTTTTTTTTTTGGTTAAACATCTAAATGGAAAAGATTAAAATACACAAAATAGTTAGCAATGTGAAGTTTGCTATCTATCTAGAATTAAAGGCTTAATTAGCAAAAACAACAAAATGCAGGCCATTAAAAATCAAAAGATAAAAGAAAATGTAATGTATATTTTTCGGAAATTAATTTTAACCATTAAATGCACAAAGCTTCCTAAAATATAAACTAATGCAGTAGATAAAATCTTTAGATTGTAGCCAAATCAAAGACGAATTTTATCGAGTGAATATTAGCTTATTTTACTTTTTATTTAATTTGAAGACACAATTTGCTGATTTTTAAGCTAGTTCAAGAACAATATTCCTGTTCATGCTACATTTTCTGTTAGAGGACTGTTGTGTTTGAAAAGATGTGTGCATATAAAAACAGTTGTTCTAGTGCCAGCCTACCTTGGACAAAACATAAGAACACAAGCATCAATAATTTCAATCAAACAAACCTTTCTAATGAAATCACAATGCATACACCTCAAACTGTCATGTTTAAATTACTTCATTCACAGATTTCATGTCAATTTTGTTATTTTGTATGACTTGTGTCTCAGAAAGAGGCAAAGCAAATTTGGCAATGTTTTCCATCTTAAAATTAATTTAAGTTCAGTTTTGATTAACCAACAGTTGTGGTTATTAATAATTATTATATAGTATTATTATTAATATATAGTTTATAATTAATAATCTGCCAAGTATTACACATTAGTTATCTTACCCCAAAACAGTTGATTAATCATATTTGAATAGCTGATTAATCAATTAATAAAAGATAAGTAAATTTATCACTGTATTTAAAAGGGCTGTAAGGATATTATCTAATGACACAAAAATATACTTTAATGTGAACCTGCTTAGTGTCTTTTCTAAAATAGTGGTATGAACATGAATTAAAAAATATTTTGTTATCGTCTATGAAGCTCCAGCATCCCTTCCTGCATCTGTGGAGGAAAGGTAAGACCAATAATGATCAGAGACTTGTAATTTTTCTTTTTTTTGTCACATTGAGATGCATGTTATGGCTTTAATTAAGATACACGGCTGTAACTGGCTGCTGTTTCATGTTTCAGCTGCACGGTATCATTTGTGGCAAGTTTCCATCTTATGTGCCAAGTCACCATCTGCTGATTCCATTTCTGGCAATTTAACATGTAAACTGACCAGTTACAGTCCCATGAAGGTGGATCACACAAAACTGTTGGTGAGAAACACTTTCCAAATGCCCCTTTGAGAACTGTTGTAGTGTTCTCAGGATTTAAACATTTTTAATTCTGACCAATCTTCTTGTCCTTGCCACTGACATGCATGACAGTACCACCACCATGCTTCATCACAGGATGTTTGATTCTTGTGATTCTGTCGAGCTACTAAAAAAACCCAGAATCAGTGGATATTTGCACAGAGAAGACACCGTTCACCTATTTGGTGGTGAGGTGTCGGTTACAGTTGAGAAACTACGGATATGCCCATAGTCACATAAGGAATAATACCAAAAGCTGTTTTATTATTGGAGTTGGTTGCCTTGTTAGCAGTTCCATATAATTACAGTATTTATGTGGTTATATTATACATTTATTTTAACCTTTATTTTACCAGAAAATGTCATTTTACAGCACAAGAACAGGTTGACAGAAGGGCTGAGCTAAGTTCTGAGTTTATATAGTCAAATACCTTGAGCTTCAGCTGTGTTTGCACTCCACTCCTTGAATGACACAGAATCTAAAGACTGGAACTAAAATAGGCACAAATTCAAGTAAAAGCTCAATTTAGTGAGTAATTGTACTAATTCTACTGCCCTCTAATAGATGGAGTTGAGGTGGAGGAAAGTCCAGGCAGGGTTCGTTTAATTGTCGTATCAGAACTAACTTAACTAACGGAACTCAGGCACACTACAACAGTACACAGGTACATAAAAACTATGTCAAGGAACTCTGGAATACCATGGCAGGTTACTGGTAAAAAAAAACTACGGCAGGGAACTCCGGAACGCTACGGCTGAACACAGAAAAAATAACCACTATAACAAAGAACTAAGGAATACAAAGGCAGAAAACACAAAGAGCATTACCAGACCACGAGCTATCAAGGCTGAGGGGTGGCTTGAAGGTTGGGCGCACCAACAGGGCCTGAGGCAAGGCTATAAGACAAAGACAACAACCCCACAGACATCCAAAGTTGACAAGCCGAACTGGCAACGCGTAGAGGGAGAGACAAGGTCTATATACAGAAGGAGCAGGGGAGACAATGAGACACAGGTGGCACGCATTAGGGCGGGGCAGGTAATCACATAAGGAGGGAAAACTCAGGAAGTAAAACACGAGACAATACACAAGGAGGGCAGGACTATCAGAATAAAACAGGAAGTATGAGACAAGGCAAGACAAACACTACGAGGACAACAAGAAACAGGAACTAAACAAAACCCCAAAAGAACACAGGATCATGACAAAAATGCTTTATTTAGCTTAAAAGCTGTCATTAGCATAAGCATGCAGGTGTATATTTAACTTGTATTCGATGAATGACTCCAGTGACCGATGTGACACCGGCGCCAAGATGCCACCACAAATTCCTAACTGGTCTGTGGGAAACACTGCAGTGATATCCTCTTACTGGCAACAATAAATGCAACAACCTAACACAAATGTGATGATTTGGCAGGTTTATCTCCTTAGTTTCAGGACATGTTGTAAATCTTATGAAAAACAACAATTTTCACAGTTAGCTGGCAGAAAGATGGCTGCAAAAACACCTTTAATTATATAACTGCTGACGGATCTACTAACACCAAATCTGTCAGTGAAATAAACAGTAAACAAGTCATCATTGATTAATAACATTTTCAGAATGTTAACACAAGCAGACAACATGGTGTCAAATAATAAATGTACATGTTCAATTTGCACCTTTATGTAATTTGTTGTCTGCAATGAACCGTCCACTTATTCTACAAATACATCCTAAATGTATCACAGATGTACCACAAAATTTACTCGACTTCTTTTGTGGATTGGACAAGATCTCTGATGACCAGAACATCTGCACTTCAGACTGCAACTGACCAATCAGAAGTACTTGCAGTAGAAGCCGGCTATACACTGGCTAATTTTATGCCAGACTGACAAGTTTGATCGGCCTGCATATTTGTTTGGATCAGTCAAGTTGGATCATGAGGGTTTCTCTGAAATCTGCCTGTCTGTGGAATCCTCACAGTTCAGTCATACCTGCAAACAGCAGGTGTTTGTCCTCACGGTCTGGTCGACTTATCTAGTGTGATTATCTAGGGTTGATGATGTTAAAACCTGAAATAGCTGGATAATGAAACTATTGTGACACATTTCCTTGATAGAGAAATGAAACATCAATCCATGTTCTGACAGACAGAATAGAAACATTGGGATAATTAGCACAGAGTTATTAGCCGTGTCAGGATAGGTTAACACACACAGGAGTTCGCTAGGAGTGAGTGTGCTAGGAGATAAAAGAGAGAGTAAAGTGTTAGTTAAAAAAAAAACACACTGGACACAACCAAGACTCAAAAGAGGGTCCTAGAAGTTGAATTGTGTCTCAATATACTGCTTATTTAAAGTAGTGTGCATTACAAATAGTGCTGAAAACGGATTCCCTTGTCAGCACAAGACCACATACTCAAAGGGGACACACAGGTGTGGGGGGGCACCGTCTCAAAATGCCCTCATGGCACAGCACAGTGGGTAATAGCGCTTATCTTCTCTACAATGCAAGGCTTTACAGTCACTGACCTAAACACGTGCTTTTGGATCCTCCAAAGCAACCAGTGTCATACTAGTCATACAATGAATAGAGTCTAAATTATCTTATCATAATTAGCTGTGTTTGTTATTAAGGAGCCAATTTAGTGCCAATGTGAGCTAATGTCCATTGCTTGTTGCCACAGTGATTAAGCTGCTCTGATCAACTTTAAATATTACACTTGATAAATATATACAGGTGCTTACAAGCATAATAAAAACACAGTTGATTGCTAGTACTGGATGTATGTACTGGATCCCAAAACAATGTAATTTAGGACAGTCCTATTGTAAAAGCAATACACGAACAGGGCCAGCACCACTTCTGGCAGGGCTAGCAGCTTTCAGCGAGGAGGCCAAAGGCAGCTCAGCTTGTGCTGACTAGTCTGCTCAGGTTAACAATGCAGAGATACAATGATGATAAACATGTCAGAGAATGAAAAACTGTGGGTCAACAAGAGTAAAAGGAAGGTGATCTAACCATTAGAGTAAACATGAACTGAGCCTGATGTTTGCTCGTTAGCTTTCGATTGGCGCTGGAGGGCGGAGGGGCAGGAGGGGCAGCATTCAATATCGTTTGGATAGAATATATTTCCTGTGGGGCGGATTCAGCCAGTATTGGATTCCAGCAGAGAAGCAAACACATGGAGTATTATGGAAATGTGAGCCAGCTATTACAGTGTTCCTCTCAGCTATCATAATACACACACAACAGTCCTCTCAACTCCATACCAACTGTAGCTGCATGTGTGGAAAAGCGCTGCTCAATAGCACAGTGGCTGTCTGAACATCCCCCTCTTACTGCTCTGTAGATTAGCTAGCACAATCTGACAGGCAATAAAGCAATATCAACAATTTACATCACTTAAGAATTACACTGCTGAAAAAATAAAGGTAACACTTAACTCAATGTAAGTCAGTCACACCTCTGTGAAATCAGCCTGTCCAGTTAGGATCAACACTGATTGTGAATCAGTTTCAGCTGCTGTTGTGCAAATGGAACAGACAGCAGGTGGAAATGAGAAGCAGTTATCAAGACAGCCCTATAAAGGAGAGGTTCTGCAGGTGCTGACCACAGACCATTTCTCTGCTCTCATCCTTTCTGCCTGATGTTTGATCACTTTTGCATTTTGTCAGTGCTCTCACCCCTAGAGGTAGCAGGAGGCGGTGTCTACAACCCACACAAGCTGCTCAGGTAGTGCAGCTCATCCAGGATGGCACATCAATGAGAGCTGTGGCAAGAAGGTTTGCTGTGTCTGTCAGCACAGTGTCCAGAGCATGGAGGAGATACTAGGAGACAGGCCAGTACACCAGGAGACATGGAGGGGGCCGTAGGAGAGCAACAACCCAGCAGCAGGACCGCTACCTCCTCCTTTGTGCAAGGAGGAATAGGAGGAGCACTGCCAGAGCCCTGCAACATGACCACCAGCAGGCCACTAAGATGCATGTTTCTGCTCAGACTGTCCGAAACAGACTCCATGAGGGTGGTATGAGGGCCCGACGTCCACAAGTGGAGCTTGTGCCTACAGCCCAACACCATGCAGGGTAATTGGCATTTGCCTGACTTCTCTTGAGAACTTTCCACTCAAGTTAGATCAGCCTGTAATGTGATTTTACACTTTTATTTTGAGTATGTTTCCAAATCCAGACCTCTATGGGTTAATAATTTTGATTTACATTGATCATTTTTTATGTTATTTTGTTCTCAATGTATTCCACTATGTAATGAATGAAGATTTTCAACTGGAATATTTCACTTATTGAGATCTTTTTTGAGCAGTGTATTATCTTTTCCATCCCTTCAATGGTTAACTAATCTTGAACAGGTAAACATCTGGGCAAACACTAAAAATAGATACAGAAAGGTCTGCTTGACAAATTCTGAAAACCATTTTGCAAAACTGCATTGTTTGTTAAGTAAAAGCCTAAGTGGTATTGAAGAGAGTGATCACATAGAGAGGAAGATGAAGGAGAAGGAAGAGAAGGCAAACAGAAGGATGCAAGAGAAGAAAGAAAACAGGGCTAAGGTGAAGACAAAGGTAGGAGAAAGTGATGGAGAGCAGAGGACAAAGTTGCATGCGGCTGACACAGTGCCTGATCCGCTGGACGAGGTCAAGAAAACAATCTGAGCTAACCAGCCACTACAGACTCTTTCACTGACCCAACAGCTTGCCTCCAAATCACAATGGGAGCTGACCGAATAAAAGCACTGCACTGCACTGACACCAGGCTCAGAGGATCTTTATAAGGCCAATTCGACTTAAAAAAGAAGTGGTATGATCATATTCAAACTTGGTAGGATTGCTGTAGAAAGTAGCAATCCGGGAGTATGTTGTTTTGAGATAAAATTTTTATTTTTTATTTCTTGTTCAGAAGACGGCACCAAGAGTCCACATCATGACAGAAGTGGACAGCAGTAGGAAACAAACACCAATCACAATTTCTGTTCTAGTTTCTATCTAGCTAAATAGGTTATCTTTTTTAACTGCTTCTGCTACTAGTGTTGAATTAACATTAGCATGTAAATGAGGTAGCTGCAGAATACGCCCTTGCGTGATACCAGGTTTCCCTGGTAGGTGGACTGAGGCTAATCTGGATGTGGAGCATGAAGTGTCATGATTGCATGAATCCTATCCTAAGTCCTAATTATGGGAAAAGGTTAAGAGGGATATCAAACATAAATTTGCTGCAGACGACAGAGGCTGTCGTATCTCATGAATATGATACCTTTTCACTTTCTCTGTACATGTTGGAAATGTTTTGACATGTTGATTTTACATATTTGCAGTGTTTCAAAGCTTGATCCTTCTTTGTCTGGGTGTACCTAATTGACTCCCAGTGACACATTACCTTCTTTTTGACCGCTCTCTGTCTGTTTGCTTGCTCTAGGTGGCTATTCAAGCCCCAAGCAAACATTTACAAAAGTAACATTGTAGTAAATGGGAACCTTAACCTGGGTTTTTTTTGCCCTCGAGTCCGAGTCATTTGATTTTGAGTATCTGCCGATACCGAGTCCCGATCTGATACTTTCAAGATTCTCTATAAAGGCGGCAAATAGCAAGTCACTCGTTGCAGAAAAACCTGTGTGTGTGTCCAGAGCGCCACGCTAGGTGATTTTAGACACGCAGCAGCTCATCGAGACCTCGAACCCAGGACCTCTTGTACCAAAACCAACTGTCATACCCCCACACTACAGGACACAGAGCCACTCTGCAGAGAAGGCGTTCACTTTGAGAGCCCTAATAAATATATATCCGAGTCCTGATCGGGAGGCAACATCCAATTCCGATCGAGTCTGAAATCACGTAATTGGGCCCGATTTCCGAATACATGATCAGATCGGGACATCCCTACCATAAACCAATAAGTTTGCTTGTATTTTAACTCATAGAAGTAGCTGACAGAAAGCGATGCATTTTTACTTCAAAATAAACCGCCAAAGCCCACTGACAGTTAAGGTTAATCGCATGGGATTTGTAGTAAACCCGATGACAGTACATAACTACAGACAACGCTTCCATGATGTCACCTGGAGGTTACTAAAGCCCTGTGGGAGGTTCTGACTGTCGCATGTTGGCCGCATCATAGTCTGCCTACACTCCAAATACAGGCAAAGAGGTGAATGCAATTATTGAGACCTTCACACAGGCCTCATTTCTCTGCCTCAGAGAGAGTTGCGGCTTGGGTAAACCACACATCTTATTACAGGCATCTCACCAATAACGCATTCAAACACTGACCTCCTAATACTAGAAGTGTTAAAGTTGGCACATTTCTTAGTTTGTGCAGGACTCAGTAACTGTGTGCCTAATTAATGTATACAGTGGTTTATGTTTGCAGCTGGTTTAGTTAGAGCTACAGTATATATTGTGAAGCAAACAAACTTTTCATTTTTTTGCTGCCTTTAGTCACATGGCCAACATTTCAGTAGCCCGTTGTCATGCAAGATAGTTGAAGTTGTTGCGTAACTATTATTTAAGGTAAACTGTAGAAACACAGAGCAGAACGTGTTTTTCATGCCTTGCTGAGACACTCATGCTCGGCAGTATGCGCTCAACTATGAGCTGAATTCTCTGACCTGTGTGCACATTTGACGGCCAGCTGGGGCTTCTTCATCCTCAGATAGCAGCACACCAGCTTCGCCTGGATGATGCTGATCACAAGGTTAATTTCCTCAGGGTCTTCACACTGCATGTCCCTCAGCACACCACCCTCAGAGGTTAGCTAGGGCATAAGAAAAAAAAAACAGGAGTTAAGACTTACGACTGTTGAAACCATTACAATCCAATTCCAGGATGCTGAGCAGACTTCATGCTTAGGTTACAGGGCTCACACTGGTTGGGATCAGATGCAGTGGCCTGTTTTTTAGCATGTGGTTCTCTGTCTTTATTAAACAGACTCCCTCTTAGTTTCTCTACCTATCTACCTCCCATAACATTAAATCTATTTACACAAACACCAGCAAGCTTTCACATTGTGGCATAAACGAATATGTTACTCTTTATTTTTTTTTATATTTATATTTAAGATATATTTTAGGTGTGCCTTTTTCACACTATGTGCCTTAAGCCAAGAGCTGCTGATCAAATTTTCATTGTGCCTGGCAATAAGGATTCTTGATTGTTGATATAACCATGTCTGCAAACAAACTGTGTTTATGGAGAAATAGACTAGCTAATAAATACTGCTGCAAATTACTCATGTGAACTCACTTCCATTTAATGCTGCTTTCGAGTCTTACAGTGATGTTGCTCAGAAGATTTTACACTGTAAATAGCCTGCTTCACAGTTTACTACTTCCAGATGCAACATGAAACATAGCAGTAATTATAGAATTATGTTAAATTACCCAAATTGTGTGTAAGTTTAGTGACAGATTTAATACATTTCCTGAGACAGTAACTCAATCTAATTAAAATAACATGAAGCTGTTTAACATTTGCTTTGGTAAAGTAAAGCAAGACTGACTTTACTTTACATCCTCTATTGGCAGGAGCTTCAACAGACACAATAATAGTTTGACAAAAGGAGGCCGCCATTGCACTGCACAGTTTACATGGAAGTCGCCATTGCTATAAGCTGTCTACTTGAGTTTCAGCATAACCAAAACTACAGGTTTCTCCGTTAAACCTCATCAACGCAATATCCGCTAGGATTAAAAACTGCTTGCACGTATTTTTGCAGTGACTTTACACACATTACGGAAACCACCTGCAGGGCTACTAGCACTTCCCCTGGTACAATTAAGAGACTGCACCTTGGCTTTATGTACGCATTACATTTTTTTTCAAACATGCTCACAATTGTGACCATCTCACACTTAGCCAGCTAGTGGTCATTGTATGTAATTTGCCAATAGCCAAGCTAAACAATTTAGTGGAAGTGAATGAGATGGTTTTATCCACTCAGCATTGTGTTGTGCAAACCTAAAAGCATTAACAGTTAAGTTAAGCCTCACTGAGGCCATTGGAGGTGAGTATAAATATCACATCCTTCCTGGATTTCAAGTCTAAAAAAATTTCCCAGCTATAAGCTATAGATTTCAATCCTCAATAGGCATGTTCTCATATTCTCATTGGCCATTTTAACCTGTTCATACAATAAAAATCAATTAAGAGTCAACTTTATTGTCAATTCTGCCTTTTGTAAAGACATACAAATATAATGTTTCTCCCCAAGTCACCATGTGCAGATTAAGACCTAAATTTAGTAGATATAGATAGATATATATATCTATCTATATCTATTAAACAAGGTGCAGTCTCGTGTTGATGAAGATTCTCAGTCATCCAGGTCATCATACGTAGAGAAGGTTGAAGCAAGGCGTCTGGACTTGTAGAGTTTTCTAGAAGACGTTTCGCTGCTCATCCAAGCAGCTTCATCAGTTCTAACTGTTTGGTGGGGAAACATGGTTTATATGTGGTTACAGACCTATGTGGGTGGGTCTGGGTAAAACTTAAAAAACTTACAAACAATAGAACTAAATGTTTCCATACTTACCTGTGATGTTCTGGCTGACTGGGCCAGGTGAGTCTAACGACTGGCTAACGACTATGAAACTGCCGGAGGGGGACTGATTGACAGCCCTTTGTTCTTACTGTGAGTATGTGCAAACTTCCTGGGAATGGATGGAATCACTGCATTGTATGTGGTGGAAAGATGATGTCTGAGGCCACCACCTCTGTTAAGGGAAGGTTTTTCCAGCTTAACATAGATGGCTTCCTTGACTCCTCTTTCATACCACCTTTCCTCCCTGTCTAAAATGTGAACATTGTTGTCCTCAAAGGAGTGTCCTTTGTCTTTGAGGAGGAGGTGAACAGCTGAGTCTTGTCCTGAGGAGGTGGCTCTCCTGTGCTGAGCCATTCTTCTGTGGAGTGGTTGTTTAGTTTCTCCAATGTACAGATCAGAGCATTCCTCACCAAACAGTTAGAACTGATGAAGCTGCTTGGATGAGCAGCGAAACGTCTTCTAGAAAACAGTCCAGACGCCTTGCTTCAACCTTCTCTACGAAGGTGCAGTCTCTTAATTTAGTATATATACACTAAACGAGAGGTAAAAATAAATAAACACAGGTTGCAGTCAAGTTCAGGTAATCTAAACACACAATGTACTTTTAAAAAACCTATATTGTATACATAGAAAATAAATACTTAATTGTCTAAGATGTTTATTCATTTAAATTCTTATATACGAAATCTTTAAACAGTGAATGTGAGGGAGTACTTTATATGCTAAATGTGGCTGCACTGTCTGCTTCAGATTGCACTCCCACAGTGACAGTCATCACCATTTTTTTTTTTAGCCTCGGACCATTACCTAGATAGAGGCCTTTGTGTCACTTTATTTATAACACAAACCATAATGAACAAAAATACATAGAGACAGAAGTTTGAAAAAAAAAACTTTTATCAAGATGGCTTAATTGACCTGTACGCAAGACTAAAGAGACAAAAGAATTAACATCCGACCCGATAATCACTTGGCCTCAATTCCTTCCATCTGCTAATGAAGCAGAAACAATGACTACATTTTAGTTTTGAGTGATGTATATGAATGAGGACAAAAGACAGAATTTTCCAAGACAAGTAGCATTGAAACTGCCTAATACAGACTATTTTTAAGAGGCTGCTGCTATCTGCGCTTCAGAATGTCTGACTGATTTCAGCATGTGGTGAATTTAAAGGCTGTCACCTAGCAACCTGCATTTGACACTTATGTTCAAAAGTATCTTTGGCTGTTAGAGGTTACTGCATGCAGTGCAACCTGGGATCAGGTGTATTCTTGAAGAAGAAAAGTGCTCTGAAGTAGGACAACCTTGCCAACATTGTGACACAATTGGTCGTCGATTGCATCCTTCAAAGGATACAGGCTCTCCATTGGAACACAGCATGTGAGTTCTAAATTACCTGGCTGGTCGCTTCTTGCAGTAACTGATCATAAGTGTAATGAGACACAGCAGGAAACAATGAGGGCAGGGCAGCCAATCACCAACATAGGAAAGTGACAGGAAGCAAAACAAACTAAGGAAAGTTGATTATCAAAATAAAACAGGAAGCACATGGAAACTGACCTTGGCACTTAAGAAATGAAAACGAGCAAACAGAAAGGGCACAGATGTTTCAAAATAACAGGAAACCAAACTAAAACTTATGATTATGAAAACTAACAAAATTCAGGAAATGCAATAGAAGACACATGACATTTTCAAAATAAGGCAAGGAATGGATTGTGATAATACAACCTGGGGCACACAAGGAAAGTTGACTACCAAAATAAAACTGAGAAGAATGACATAGAAAGATGAGTATTCTTCTTTCAAGACATTCAGTCTCTTTTGTCATGATTCCTTCCACAGTATATTACTGCCTTAACTTCACTATGTTATCTGTGTTCTTTGGTTTATACACTTCTCTTTTCTTTTCTTTCTCCAAATAAAAGCAACATCTCTGTGACCTAAAAGCTCTTTTATTTCATTTGACCGAACACCAATTTCCAGTATGTGTAATCTTCCTCCAGATTTGCCCTTATATATCATTGCATAACAGTGATTTGCACTATGGCTAAAAGCTAGAAGTTTTTGGTTGATGTAGAAAAAAAACCTGTTGATCTGTACAAATTAAACTAATCAAAGCTTTCTTCAGGGAAATACCATGATAAAAATGTGAAATGCTAACAACAGCAATTTTACCTTCAATAAGGTAACTTATTATAAGGTAACAATAAGGTAAGAGTCAGATCAACAAGGAAACAACACAAGCATCAAAAGATCTTTAAAAAGCTCGCAGGTAGCAGGTTTGGCACAGTCGTAAGGAAATCTAATTGGCTGCTTCTTGCTGTCATCACTGTAGACCATCATCACACAAAAAAACACACCCACATGAAGCTGATTGTTCCACATTTGGATTAGTAATATGCACATGACTTGAAGCCTGCCAGGTTGTGTGCAGTTTGCAAGGTAATGAGCACAGACAGTTTAAAAGGCAATTTATATTACTACAGCTGCCTGGCAGAAAATGTTGCATTTGCAGATGGATGCCTCATACAGGATATTATATATTCAGTATGTATCTGACCAGCCCTGACATATTGCACCTGTACCTGTTTGGGTTATAAGCCACATCCTCCTGGGTGCAGTCATAGTTTGCAGCCATATGTTTTCAGTGGAGAAATATAACATATATCAACAATAATTGTAGTTTTGTGGAGGTCCTTGGCAGTTTATGTGTATATATATCTATATATTATTCAAGCTTTTATAGCTATACCTGCAGGCAGCAAGCAGGGAGTAGGCCTATTTACTTCCTTTCTTACTACTCTAATGTCACTCTCAGTAGTGGTGATTGGCTAGAACTCATGTATTTCATTTGCCTGTCAGGTTGTCATTTGTTGGTCACTGATGAATTCAAAACACATAATTCCCCTTGTCACCAGGAAATTTCAATTCTTGTAATTTGAGGAGCTATTTTCAAGATGTCAGCCGCTAAATTACAAGCAGGACTCACAAAGAAGAGTGACTGCTTACTGTTTTAATTTGATCACTTATCAAGAAAAAAACTAGCAATTAATTAAATGATCCTGTCAAAAAGTTCAGGTAGTTACTGGTGGTTTGATGTAGTTGGAGCCACAACTTCATCGTTTTAGCTACCCGCACTCACCAGCTAGGGCGTAGTTTTAGCATGGATGGAGGTGACGCATCCCCACCAATAATTTGATCTCCTCACATTTTCATTGTGTGCAGAAAATTGTTAAATTCCTTTGGAATCTTTGATTCCCACAAATGTCAAAGCAAATCGACACCCTTGCTTACCAGGTAGACATTAGAGCTCAAGTTAGTACAGCTGTCACCACTAGAAGTCTGAGGTCAATATTTCCAGTTCTTGGAAATGACCGCTGGGGGGGCGGAAATTGGAAAATTAAGGCCCATCCCAACCATTCTGTCAGCTAATGTTTGTCAATAAAGTTGGACAGCTCTATAAGCACTATAACGCTAACCCCTTCTGATATTTTAGTACTCATTTCTGCAGCTCTCTAGTGTATTTTAACATTAGTGCTATCATCTTCTGCAGGGCCTATCTCAAGTTAAATCCCTGCACCACACACATACATTTGTAATTAACATGCTGTAAGTAATACAGTGAGACCTTTTGTTCCGTTTTAATTCTTGGTGTATTGCTTTTCCAGTGTGCATTGTCATCAAAAACCTTTACCTATTCAAGTGTCTGAATTAAATATGAAATGATACATAATTGAAAGT